>NW_005871896.1:86165-95797 GCF_000147115.1 Myotis lucifugus
GGGCAGCCCCACGTCTAACTGAGCAAAGCTGGTGGGCAGTGGCTCTGCGTGTCCAAAGGGCTTATTCACTGGTTTCCAGAGGCTCCGAGGGCCCCCCGGTGAGACCAGGAGGCCCGGGCAGGCTCTGCCAACCACAGAGACGTGGGGCCGGCGGGAAGCTGCCCCGAGAGAAAGGCAGACTCAGAGCGGAGATGCCAGCAGAGTGCGCCCCTAAGAGCTCCTGCATCGGGGCTACTCCACGGGCCGCATCTGTGAGTGTGACCCGCTGGTGTGACAGGAGTGGAGCTGGTAACTGTAGCTGCGTTTAGGTGTGTGGGTTTCTGCATGGCTTACCTGATTGTACATGTTTTAAAGACAGTATGACAGCGTGACTTGTAATCAGGAAAGAGGGGAATTAAACAGAAGGCCGATTGGATTCCTTGAATACTGTAGGCCAGTGATTCTCAACCTTCCTAATGCCGCAACCCTTTAATACAGTTCCTCATGTTGTGGTGACCCCCAACCATAAAATTATTTTCGTTGCTACTTCATAACTGTAATGTTGCTACTGTTATGAATCGTAATGCAAATATCTGATATGCAGGATGTATTTTCATTGTTATAAATTGAACATAATTAAAGCGTAGTGATTCATCACAAAAACAATATGTAATTATATATGTGTTTTCCCCTGTGAAAGGGTCGTTCGATCCCCAAAGAGGTCGTGAACCACAGGTTGAGAATCGCTGCTGTAGGCGCTGCCACAGGAACCTCAGTCACCGCTCGCGTACTTCCTGTCTCACCAAGTGCACATGACCACTAGGTGGACCACAACTAGGGCTGGCACTGCCGTTCGGAGGGAAAGAGCCCCGTCCCTGGGACCCTCCTGCTCGAACAGTTAAAGGCCACTTATAGCTGCGCCGACCATCCGGCCACTGTCTTCACAGAAATGTCAGAAAATGAAGGTGGGAAACTGAGGGGCAGCAGCAAGTGCAAGGAGAGATCCAATTCTTCTTTTTAGAAGAAGGTTCCTTCTTTCCCCCTCTGCTCAGCTACTGGAGGGGGAGAGAGAACTCGGTTAACGGCGCACGTGCTGCAAAGCCAGGGCCCTGGGAGCCGGATGCTGCAGCGTTTCACTTCCACACCTGGTCTGACCTCCCCTGTGTGCCCGGCCTTGCTGAGGCCCTGAGCCTGTGCTGGCTCTGCTAGGAGCTCCCAAGGGGAAGCTCTGGACAGAATTTGGGATTCTAGCAGGTATGTTCTCCTCGGCTCCAGGCCCCAGGAATGAGCGTGTGCCAGGGACGCCATCACTCTTTCACCTCGGCTCCCGAGACCTCTCCTGGCAATGGCCTTGGGTGAGTGCTGGGGAGGAAGCAGGGCAAACAGCTCCCAGAAGCCTCCAGGCTGGGGAGGGCCAGGCCAGACCATGGTCTTGGTCCCCCTACATTTCCAGGCACAAGCCCCAGGGAACAGGACTTGAAGGCCAGCCAGGCAACTGTGGCTACAAACAGTGGGGTCTTCAGTGAGACACAGAAACGGCTCTCACATCCTACCCGCCCCACCCCCACCCCCACCTCCATCCCCACCCCCCATCCCCACGCTGCACAGGTGACCACTGTGCCCACGGTGTGTGCAGCTCAGCGTTCCCCCAGCCTGCCAGGGGTCGAGCACCATTCTGGGATGTGCTCCCGCCCCCCTCGAGTTATAAATAGCTCAGAACTTGGCCGCAGAAACCTGGGAGCCCAACGCTGCTCCTTACCCACAGCTGCAAGCAGCCACATCCCCCCCAGAAAAGGCAGCACACACAGAGGGCACCACTGTTAGCTGATGGCAGCAGGGCCGAGCCAGAGGCTGCTGCGCGCTCGGCAGGACGCCTCCCGCCACCCAGGGAGCGTGTGGGCCTCACTGCTGCCCCCCAGCACCCCATCTCCAGGTCACCAGCCCAGCAGCGCACGCTCCTTTTTCTCGAGGTGGAGCTTGGGGATGCCAGACCCACCGAGGAGATGGCAGAGGGCGAGACTAGGGAGTCTGTGTTGAACCCCCAGTGATCCCGATGCACATAAGATCCGAGCATCGCCCCCAAGTCCTGAGGCCCCATGTGGGCCTGATGGCGGCAGCAGCACCCTGTCCCTGCAGCCCCTCCTCCGTGGCCGCCGTCCTGTCCGCTCGGAGGTGGTGGAACGCCCTTCGTAGAGAAGGTGACAAACAACAGCTCCTTCAGCACGTCACAGGCTATGCCAGGGCCTCTGCGGCAGAAATCAGAACCCCTCTTCTCACGATAAGAGATCACGTGCCCTAAAAACGCCGCCCAGCCTGCGGGTCACTGAGGAGGCCCTGGACTGGGGCTGGGCGATTCCTAATCCTGTGACCCTCCCGCTCACGGAACTGCCCTCCGCGTGTCCATGGCAGCGGCCCACATGTTCACCCTCTGGGAATGTGCGTGACACAGGATCCTCACACGTGTTCGAGACGGAAGCCTGAGCAATGCAGTCTTCAGCTGAGCCACTGCGAGGAGGGAACCCAACCCAAAGCCACCCCTATCAGGAGCGGAGGCAACCCCTACCAAGAGAGGAGGCGACCCCTACCAGGAGAGGAGGCGGCCCCTACCAGGAGTAGAGGCCATCCCTACCAGGAGCGGAGGCCACCCCTACCAGGAGAGGAGGCAACCCCTTTGACCCCTACCAGGAGAGGCCTCTTCACCTCCATGGGAGAAGCCAACCCAGGTGCCGGTACCTGCGGCCTCGCCCCGGGCTCAGCTGCCTGGCGGCTGGCGTTGTTTAGTTGCGGCATCTTGCAGGATGCTCACTTCCTGGTGAGCACCGGACCCAGCCCATTCAGGACCCACCCCATTCAGGACCCACCCCATTCTCTGCAGCGACCCCACTGACCGCCAGCCACGGTTGCCCAGCGCCTCCGCGGGGCTCTCCACCCGCCCCTTGCACTTGGCTCCCTTCCTCTCCATCTAAGACCTTTATACATGTGCACGCGGCATACAGCCCATTAGAAAACCCTCTGATGAAAGCCGCCTTCAAATCTGAGGATGGGGCTGAGGCAAAGTGAGCGCCTCAGAACTGAGGTTTGGGGGGGAGGGGGGCAGCGATGAAGAGGTGTCCCGCTGGTCCCTGCCAGTCAGGGCGGGCACACAGTGCTCAGAAGCTGGGAGCAGAGGGCCCCTCCTCCTCTGCCTCCCTAATTACCAAGGTTCCTGCCGCCTTCCAGGGCCCGGCAGGAGGGCCTGATGAGGGAGAGGCGGGCCTTTGGTGTGAGACACAGGGCACCATGCTTTGGAGAATGGGAGGATGAGTCAGGACAAAGGGGACAGTGAGCTGAAGGAACGGCGTCTGGAGGACCCGACTCACAGCGTCTTCCTTTTCTAGCTTTTTTAGGACAATTTCAAACCCAGGTGGTCTCCCTCCCTCCCTCCCTCCCTCCCTCCCTCCCTCCCTCCCTCTTCTCTGAGCTTCCATGTGCTAGCGCTCCCTCCCGCTCTTGCTCACACGGCTCTGGCGCGCTCTCTCTCACATGCGTGTGCACGCATGCATGCACACACACACACACACACACACACACACAAGCACGCCTTAGGAGTCCATGAAGTCAGGGAGATGGGAGCCTGTGTCGTTTAAAACTCCAGCAGCTAACCCAGGGCTGCCCGTGACTGCAGTTCCCTGGGCGCACGTCCGCAGGCTCGCTAGCGTGGATCCGGTCGGCCACGTGGAGCTCTCATAGACGTGGGTCCCAGGAGCTCTCTGTCCCCCCTCGGGGTGGCCTCTCCAACTTTGCGGACTCTCTCTCTCTCCAGGTCATTCACTCCCGTTGTGGGGTGACCTTTCGAGGCGCCTATGAGACAGGGGTTCTGTTCTGTCCGCGGAAGAGGGGATGGGCAATGTAGCAAGTGCCAAAGGGGAAGGAAGCCGGAGGAGCGCCGGCTCAGTGCCAGTCTCGCTGCAGGACACACCCGGCACCGAGCCTCTGGCGGCCCCGCCTCCACTCTCGCAGCCGCTGTGAGGGACAGCAGTGCCCCGGAGCCCAGAGCCCGGAGCCCGGAGCCCGGAGCGGCCGGCATCGCCCAACGGCAGCAGGACGTCGGCGGTCAGCACCCAGGGGCCCGAAGGCCAGGGCACGTTCTTCCTTACACGGCAGCTCCCTCTCCCACTCGGGACCACAGCCTCCTGGGAGCAGCGAAGGGAAACAGGCCAGGCAGCTGGCAGTGCTCCCGAAGCGGTGAGGATGGGCTGCCCGCCAGGCGTGGCACGAGGGTCTCCTCACACAGCGGCAGGAGGTCAGAGCGCCAGGCACCGCTTAGGCACGCGGCAGGGGAGGAGCTCCCATGGCAGAGCCTCTCGCCCATGCTGGCGCCACGAAAGGCTGTTGTAAGAACGAGTGGGAGGACGGACGGATGAGGGACAGACAAAAAGGAGGCGCTGCTCTCTCAAGCACAGCGAGCGTTAACTGAGATTCTTAAAATATGTATATTTTTATTGCTTTCAGAGAGGAAGGGAAGAGATAGAGAGTGATGAGAGAGAATCATTGATCGGCTCCCCCCTGTATACCCCTCCAATGGGGATTGAACCCGAAACCCAGGCATGTGCCCTGAACAGAAATCGAACCGTGACCTCCTGGTTCACAGGTGAACCACTGGGCCACACTGGCCAGGCCTACCTGAGCATCTCTGAAGATAAAGACCCACCAGATGGTCAGCAGGGACCTGGACATGTCACCTGAGAGCCCAGAAAAGCCATCGAGCTTTGCCTTCAGAGAAACTGCCACCCCGAAGCCGCTTCCATTTCCCTACTCGCTCCGAGGCCTGCACGCCCACAGCAGCCCCGGCGAAGGCTCCGCCCCTTCCCAGCTGTCCTGCCTCCCCAGGCCCAGATCTGGGAGGAGACTGTACCGCTGCTGAGTCACGGATGAGACCTACCAGCGGCCGCATAGGTCCGCTCAGGCTGCTGCGACAGCACGTCCTAACCTGGCAGCATAGGCGCCAGGTGCTGCCCACATTCTGGAGGCTGGAAGCACAGGATGAAGGCTTCTGCCCGCTCACCTGCCCGTCTCACCAGCCGACCCCGTGGGGGTGACCTGTGCGTGTGACTCTCACTCAGGCCAACGCCTCCTTTCCTCCAGGTCCAGATCAAGACTCACTTCTTCCCGATCAGCACACGCTCCGCGGACACCCGTGTGCGGTGCGCTGTGCTCTGCGAACGGAATCCAGGCGGGTGCACTCTCACAGGCGCATGACCTACGGTCCTCAAGGAGGGCTGGCTGCTGCCCTTCCCTCCACACACCTGAGCGCGTCCTGCGGGCGTGGCCAGCACTGGATGAGGCTTTTCACTGGACCCACCACAGGCCTAAGCAATGCCAGAGCTGGGTGGGCCCTGAGGGTGCATCAGCCCCAGCATCCGTTTCCAGATGAGAAAGTGGGGCCCAGAGATGGGCAGCGAATCATGTGATTTCAGAGCTTGGGTGCGGGGGGGAGGGAGCCAGTCTCCTGGCTGGTCCTCGCCGGCTGCTGGGGCACTGGGCCCATCTAACCAGGCACTTGAGGACGGCCAGCATCGCATGCGCCCTGAGGCCTTACGTCAGCACAGGAAAGACAGGTTAACCCCACATTCAGTCTTTGTAAGAAGATATGAACACACCACTTCTTTATTTCTACAGGGAAAAGCAGATGAAAGGGAATACTGAACAGAAAGACATGAGAAAGGGCGGTGCAACCCCCAGTCCTTATCCAGGTATAAAGAGCGGAAAGGCAGGGCAGTCCCTGGGTCCCTCTTCCTCGGCCCCCACACCCCAACATTGCTTGCTCATAAGGAAGGCCAGGGAGAATGCAATGCGCTCCAGGTGAAGTGTGAAAATCCAGAGGGGCATTAACATGTATAACCTCAAAGTTCTTTTATAAATTAACTTCATAAAGGGTTGCTGGGTCTTCAGTACCTTGGAAATGAAATCCACCTTCCAGAAAAAATAGAGTCACCTAATTTGCAGGTTTGCTGCCGGTACAGCTACCCACGTGTCTCTTTCTACCACAAAGAAAGGAAATCGTCCATCCCTGTAGCATGTCATAGTTTATGGTACACTTGAAGATGTTTTTTAAAAAATGCCCATCCTTATAAGAATCCTAGGAGATTGTATAATGGAGGTATTATTTATTCAATCAACAATGGTGACTGAGGACCTACTGTGTGCTGGCACTATTCTCGGCCCTAGAGACACAAGATTAAATACAGCAGAGGAAGTGCCTGCTCTTCTGAGTTTATGTCCAGTGCGCCCTTTGCACAGGTGGGACAGCTGAGCCTGAGACTGGGGGTTGAGCAAGGGGCTGGGGTCGGGCCGGGGCTCATGCTGCAGCTACAGCTCCTCCATCCAGCTGCCGTGAGCAGGTGTTTCCTCTCAAGTCCAGCGTGTCCACATTCGACACCTGCCCCTCACCTGCGGACACAGCCCTGCCGAGTACTGGCCCCAACACAACCCAGAGTGACCGCCCAGAAAAGGCATCTGTTTTTCCTCTCTTAAGAGATGACAGGCAAGAACTGCATATCCACATGGGGTAGGGTTGGACCCCTACCTCATTCCACATAGAAAAATTAACCCCAAATGGGTTGAAGACCTAAATGTAAGAGCTAAAACTATAAAACTCTTAGAAGAAAATGTTGGCATAAACCTTCACGGCTCTGTATTAGGCAATGGTTTCTTAGGTGGCATAAAAGCACAAGCAACAAAAACCACAAATAAACTGGACACCATTAAAATGAAAAACTTTTGTGCTACAAAAAAGTAGAAAGATAACCCACGGACTGGAAGAAATACTGATCATATGTGTGGTAAGGGACTTGTCTCTAGATTAAATAAGGAACTACTACAACTCAATAATGTAAAGACAAATGACTCAATTAAACTATGGGCGAAGGATGGAACAGAGGTTGCTCTAAAGAAGAAAAACAAATGGCAATAAAGCAAGTGAAAACCCCAGCGAGATGCTACTCCCCACTCACTAGGATGTCTAGAATCCAACAGTGGTGGTGAGGGTGTGGGGGAATCGGAGCCCTCACGTATGATGGTGGGAATGTCACCTTCTGCACCCACATTGGAGAAGAGTCTGGCAGCTCCTCAGATGTTAAACACAGAGCTCCCACGTGCTCTAGCAATTCCAACCCTAGGTCTACACTTGAGAGAAATAAAAACATACGTCTACAAAAAATGCGTGCACAGTGTTCTTCTTAGTCAAAAAGCAAAGAGCTCAAATGTCCATCAACCAAATGTGTGAATGGATACATACATTTAGTATATCCTCATAATGGAAATTATTTTCCAATGAAGAGAAATGGAGGACTGATGCATGCTACAGCATGGCGGGCCCTGAAACTAGGCGAGGTGAAGGGAGCAGTCACAAAGGCCACAGTGTGGATCCCTTTACATACAGTGTCCGGAATAGGCTACGCTGGAAAGATAGAGAGCAGATGACTAGCTGCCTAGGGATGGGTTGAGGCTGTTGGGGTGACTACTAATGGGAAAGAGGATTCTCTTAGGGCAGTGGTCGGCAAACCGCAGCTCACAAGCCACATGTGGCTCTTTGCCCCTTCAGTGTGGCTCTTCCACAAAATACCGACTTCTGCGCATGGGCTAGGAAGTTTCAATCGCACTGTACATGTGCGCCCACACGTGGTATTTTGTGGAAGAGCCACACTGAAGGGGCCAAAGAGCCGCATGTGGCTTGAGAGCTGCGGTTTGCCGACCACGGTCTTAGGGTGATGAAAGTGTTCTAACATTTACTGCATAAAAAGATGGTTGCGTAGTTTTGTAAGTACAGTGAAAGCTACTGAGCGGTCCACTTTACAGGGGTGAAACGTGTAGTGTGTGAACTGCACCTCAGTGAGCCTGTGAGAAGATGCTGCGGAACCGCACATGGAGACACTGAGAGCGAGCGAGCAAGGACCCCACTCGCTCCGAGCGTAAGTGAGCCGGCCTTTGGCCTGGGCACCAACTTGCCTTTTAGCTTCTGTGAACCTACAGAGAATACTCCTTTGGGAAATTTCTGGGCCAATAGGTTTGTGGCAGAGAGAAATCAGCAAATATTGCCCAGACCACCATGGCAACAGGAAGATCGCCGACGACTGGCTTTCTGGCAGCATCCAGCCGCTGGCAGAGTCACCGCTCTCGAGAGGGCGCCGTGTGTGCGGGCCCACCGATCCCGCATCTGACACAGCCGTGCCTGTCTTTACCTGGAAGAGACAGAGAGGCTTTCTCCCTCCCTCCCAACGCCGCCCGCCCTCAATGCCTGCACTGAGTCCAGACTAGGCAGGTTGTCGCTCCCGGTGGGTGGCCTGCTAGCACCGCCCCTGCCTCCCTCCCCGCCTGGGCCTGGTTTCTCTCAGCACAAGAGCAGGCTCCCGACCCGTCCAAATCCCACACTCTTCTAACCACACTTGAGCTGATCCCGAGTAAACATACTTGAACTTCACGAGTCGGGGTCCACGTTTGTGTGAAGGACACACTCCGCGATGTTCCAGGGGGGCCGCCCTCGGTCACTGTTCCCCATGCTGACGGCTCTACCGTATGGTGCTAGTAAACGATTGTCCTTCCCAGCAGAGCTACACACAGGCCCGCCAGCCACCAACTGGCGAGGGCAGCTCTCCGCACACAGCGATGGACTCCAGCCACGACCCACGCAGGGCGAGGAGCGAAGTGCTTCCCTCCTGCACCTGGGTCCCCTGGGGAGCAGCCAGGGTCACGGGGGCATCTACACTGTCAGCGCCCTCGCTCCTCGCAGACACTCCAGCCCAGGCTATTTTGGGGCGAAGCCTGCGCCCCCGTAACTTCCTTGCCCATTTCTTATTCAGCCTCAGCAGGGGCCAGCTCTGCCCACAGCCTCCTCCCAACCTGACTTTCCGCCAACTGGAAAGGTACCTGCGACCCCACTGCGCGGCCGCATCACTCACGCAAAGGCGCCCACGTGTGGACTGAGTCCCACAGAGGATTTTTCACTTGGTCGAAGCTGATTTCCATGTTTTCTTGTTTCTCAGTGATTAAAGGTCAAGTCTGGGGGAGGGGGTTAGATGAATAGAGCTCCAGGGAGGGGAACGGCTGAAAGGACACCTTAACCCTCACTGACCAGGGAACAGAAAGTGCTGCCAGCAGGGCTCTGTGGGCACCGCCTTCACACTGTGAGTGTGTGTGTGTGAGTGTGTGAAAGTGTGTGTGTGAGTGTGAGAGTGTGTGTGTGTGAGTGTGTGAAAGTGTGTGTGTGAGTGTGAGAGTGTATGTGTGTGAGTGTGTGTGTGTGTGTGTGAAAGTGTGAGAGAGTGTGTGCGTGAGGGTGTGTGTGTGAGAGTGTGAGAGTGAGTGTGTGTGTGTGAGTGTGAGAGTGAGTGTGTGTGTGTGAGAGTGTGTGTGTGTGTGTGTGTGTGAGACTGAGTGGGGGTTGCAGGCTTCGAGCAGCACGTGACGTTACTGAGGATGCTACCCGACTGCTGGGTGAAAGTGGTGTTCATCAGCCTTCTGCACTCACTGCAATTAATCATCTTTTTTAACTTAATCTTTTAAAAGGCATTTTAAGAGACAATGAAATAATCAAAATTTAATCTTGGTGACTCTCTAGGTTGAGAACTCACTCGAGGGGCCCTGGGATGAAAGGTATCTATGAAGACTGTCAGAGC
>NW_005871896.1:96071-109682 GCF_000147115.1 Myotis lucifugus
GAGCTAAAGAAGGGAGGAGGGGGAGGCAGGGAGGCACCAGCACACTCCTTCTCCGGGTCCCACCTGCGTGACCCTTAGCGTGAGGCCCCCTTAAAGCCTGTACTTTCCATGTTGCACCCCAGGCTCAGACCTGCTTCTGACTCCGACCCCGAGACTCCCTCTATGTCAGAAACACTAATGGTAACGAGATGTGCTCCTAATTGCAGAACAGAGTGCACTGCAGAGGCGCTGGGATGACCCGAGTGCCTCCTGTGGCCCTGCCTCTCGAGTCCATTTGGTCCAGCGCCCTTCTCCCACGGAAGAGCCCTCCCTTCCCCTAAACTAGCTAATACTCTGGGGAAATGAGCGGAGGGCCAGGCCGTAGGCTGGGTCAGCAATCGGGCCAGGCCCTGAATCTGCCCCTCGTCCAGCGCCGACCATGGCTGAGCTCCTTAGAAAGGCTGCCCTTCAGCCCCTGCGCCTCAGCCGGCTCTGCTGCGCCTAATGGATTTCCTGGCCTCTCACATGCCCGGACGGCTGGGCCTGCACGTCTGTGAGCTGTTGACGGACGGGCTGACAGACCTCTGGGAGTGACCCACCGTCACCACATCCAGGACTAAAAACTATCAGCACGGGGCCCAGCCCCAGACACTGCCCCCTGCTGGAATCAGAGCAGAACTGCTCCCTGGGCCACAGTGGAGGACAGGCTGCAGCCACACCCTGCTCCTGCGCCCCAGGCCCCGCTAACCTTCCTGTCCCCTCACTGCCAGGACTCCCGCACGACCTTAACAGACGGGCCTTCAGTCTGTACAGGATCGCCAAGTCCTCTGAGAACACTGCCCTGCAGGCTGGCACGCCGCGGATTTAGGAAGAAATGACAGACACCCTCGCCCCCCTCCCTTCACAGTGAGCTCCCCACAGAGCTCCCTCCCAGGCCAGGAGGCCACACACATGCTGGGCATCACCGTGCCAGCCCACACAGGAGAGCCAGGGGGCATCCGACGTCACGCAGACGCAGGCTCCGCCTCGGCTACGGGCAAGGTCTTTCAGGACACGGTTACACTTCTCCTGCTAAGTGACAGGAGCACCAGGGGTCACACGCAGACACAGGTGCAGGGGCCACTCGTCAAATGAGCAGCTCCACGGGGAGTCCGGGGGCTTCCCAAGGCCTGACAAGGTGAACTCAGATCAGTGAGGACGCAGCTCATTTTATTTAAGTAAATCTGTCATCTTTTATCAGAAGGAGTGGCCGGATAAGGGGCCTCGCAGAGAATGAGCGAGACTCCGAGTGGGTGAGTCGAGGGTGCACATCCTGGCTCCTGGGGCAAGGCTCTTACTTCCTTTGAGCTTTACTTTTCTCACCAGTAAAACAGGGATAACAGCACCTACTTTTACTGTAATATTTTATTTCCAATGCAGTTGACCTACAATATTATAGATTCAGATCCCGACACAGTGTGAGACATTTACGTTCCTATGAAGCGTCCCCCTGATAAGTCAGTACCCATTGATGGACAAGGGTAGTGTCAGAACCAGATGCGATCACATGTCTATGGCCTTCCAGCCAGTGCCTGGCTACTCCACATGGGACTCCCTTTCCCTGCAAGCCTCCTCTTCCATGTGGGCGGTCTCACGGCTGACCCATGTGGCTGGCCCTAGCGTGGTCCTCTAACGCCGCAGCACGGGCAGCCTTGGGAGCCATCTGGAGAGGCAGGAGGCCTTTCGAGGCCGTCCCTGGGCTGCCCGGCATCGTCAGGAACACAGACCTTCAGTGCCGAAGGGAGTCCATCTGAACCACCACCGTCACCGGGAGGCTCAGGTGTCTCGCTCTCTCTTGGCATCATCAGGATGGTCTTTCTCTCTCCTGATCCTGTCCTCCCTCTGCCCGCCTGGCTGGTCAGCATGTATGCTGCTGTGGACAGGAACCAAGGAGCAGCTAAAATGTGCTTTGCCACTGGAGGCATGTCCAGACTGACAGGGCGGGAGGAAAGAAGTAAAACCCAGGTGGGGTGTAGGACGAGGGGGTGGGCAGATTAACTGGCACAGCGCTCGGGGCCTGAGACGGCCCACGGGCCACTGTCTGCTTGGCCTGGTGCTGCACGTGGCCATCAGGGCCCAGCACTCCAGCTCAGGGCTTCGCTTCCTGTAAAACACACGTCCTCGAGGAAGCTAGCTTGCCCGTCGAGAGACGCCACGGGACCCAGAGATCTGGGAGTGGGTTAGAGCAAGGCTGACTCTGTATGCCTACGCTTCCCCTGCCCGCCCTGGACCGGCCACGCACATGCTACAGTGCTAGGGGGCGCCGTGGGAGGGGCCGGCCATAGGAAGATGGCTGTGTTTATGAAGGCTCATTCCAGGCCCAGGCAGCAGCCCCTGAAGGCGCAAACACTGCGTCAGGGTTTTACACGTCCCACCTGCGGCTGAGCATGGGTCGCACTGCAGTCCACGGACCGTCCTAGACATTCTGAGCTGCTGACAGATGGGGCTGGCCTTGCCAGGACTCACAGGCCTCGGTTTGTGCACATGTTCTTATAAGGAAGTGGACTCGGCGAGCATTCGCTCACATCCAGCAGATGGGGGTGGGTGGGGGGAGCTGGTACTGAGCTCCCAGGACGCTCCGCTGCACTCAGGGAGGGCTCCACCCTTTCACTGTGTCTGTGCTGTCACCCGTGCTGACGAGAGCTCAACAAGGCCAAGCCAGGAGACCCGTGCCCTGAGAGGGCCCTGTGAGCTCAGCCCTGAAATGCACTTTGCTTCTGGTCGGCCTGGGGCCAGGGCACCCACAGGCGGCCCTTAGCCATTTCCCCTCCCCCGAGCGATCAGACTTCGTTAGGAGTAAGTTTGATTTGTATGAATTTGAATTAACAGCCTGCAATGTGGCACCGTCACTGAGCAACCGGAAGGGGCGCAGCCACAGCCACGGGCAGGGTCCCAGGCGTCTCCTGCAGGGACCCCTGGTTGGGTTCCTGGCTGGTGGGCAAGTCCCGGGAGAGGAGCCTGAGCAGCTGGCGGAGGTGGGGCCGTGGCTGTGTAAGCTGGGAAGGAAGTGTTCTACTGCTGTAAAGAGCAGGTGTCGGCTCCGCGTCTGGGTGACGCTCAGTCCAGTCCTGCTGGGGGTCAGGGTGAAGGTCGGGCATAGGGCATGGGGGAAGGGAGGAAGCACAGAAGATGGGAGCCTCTGTAACCTTTGCCTTTTTTAAGCATTTTTTAAAGATAATTTTTATTGATTTTTAGAGAGAGAGAGGGAGAGAGGAACATTGATGTGAGAGTGAAACATCAATCGGCTGCCTCATGCATAACTTCTAACAGGGATTGAGCCCACAAAATGGGCGTGTGCCCTGACTGGGAATCGAACCGGCGACCTTTCAATGCATGGGAGGACGCCCAAGCAACTGAGCCGCACCAGCCAGGCTGTGCCCTTTGCCTTTTTGACCAGACCATATTAAAACCCAACTTACTGGATCGATAAGTTCAGAATAAAGAAATCCTAATAGGAACAAAACTCACCCTAGCCAGTTTAGCTCAGTGGACAGAGCGTTGGCCTCCAGACCAAAGGGTCCTGGGTTCAATTCTGGTCAAGGGCATGGACCTTGGTTGCAGGCTCCTCCCCAGCCCGGGGCCCTGGTCAGGGCTTGTGAAGGAGGCAACCAATTGATGTATTTCTCTCACATCGATGTTTCTCTGTCTCTCCCTCTCTCTTCACTCTTCCTAAAAATCAATGGAAAAATCCTAGGGTGAGGAGTAACAAAAAAAAAGGAACAAAACTCCCCCCAAGCCGAGTTCTTCCTGAGCCTGGGCTGGCAGGCCTGCCACACAGACCTGAGATGTTCACAGGTTTCTGGTCTAACTCCAGCGAATCCAGCGCAATCCTCCCACGGCTGCCTGAGACCCTCCCCTCCAGGCAACGCCGGCCCCGATTTCCACTCAGAACACATACCCTGCGCCTGGGGACAGGCGAGCATGAAATGCACTTCACTAGGAGCTGAAAAGCATGGAGGGCGAGTTAATTTTCGAAGAAGAAAGCCGGCGGCGCGGCACGGGAGAGCGGATTCGCCTCTGCGGGGCCGACATTGATTTTCCCGAGGGGAGAACCACCAGATGAGCTGGCAGTTGAAAACATGATCTCCGACTTCCCCCCCTCTCCCCTCAGATCTTACATTTCATTTTAAGACCAGGAAACAACATGAGATTAAAAGCCTCACCCAGAAGCAGAAGTGGAAAGGAGGGTTCCGGAGTTTCTTTGCTCAGAGAACACACTTATCAAAGGCTTCTCATAACTCAATGCGAATGATAGGTGGGGCGAGGGGCGGGGCTTCCCTTGCTTGGTTCTTGCTGGACAGAGGCAGCCTGAGACTCAGGGGGGACAGAAACCCCCCACTTCCGGTCACCAGCAGGGCCGCCCTGGACCCAGCCTTGCAGACACCCAGGTCCTGCCCTGCTTCCCTGGCTGGTGAGCTGGGCACAGGCCTGGGCCAGAAGCAGAAGCCACACGTCCTTTGGGGGAGGGGCGGACAAGCAGGAGAAATCACTCAGGCAGGAAACGTGCTGCCACCTAGAAGGTGACCTTGGGCAGGGCACGCAGCTCTGAGCCACACTCGCACGGTTCTACACGGAGGCCACAGCTCTGCTCTTTACAGAGGGGCAAGCTAAGCTCAGGCACTCTGATGCCTGACATCCCAGAACACAATTCAGTAGGCCTTAAGAAAGAAAAAAAAAGCAAAGCTGATAAATATGGAATTGGGAATGAGATTGCGGACGGGGCTCAGGCAGGTGGAGGGTCTGACAAGCTAAGCCTCATCAGCGCCATAGGAAATCCACGTTTGCACACCTGCCTATGTCAAATGAGATCAGAGGTGAGTATACAAAAGTGCTTTGCAAATTTAAGGCATATATAAAAGTAAGGCATATGGCACTGAACTGCGTAAATATATAGCACCTACTGTGTGCCCCAAATCTCCCAGACACAGCTGTGAACAGGACATGTTCTCCGCTCACTCTCCGGCCCTCCAGCCGCCATCTCTGGAGGAGTGAGCCCTGAGTCCTGCTGCAGGTGGAGCTCACCACAGGGATGGCCCCACTGCTCACCTGCGCCCGCCCTTGGGGCTCTCCAAGGTCCTGATGCCCAGCCCTGGCTCTCAGGACCCCAGTGCTCTCCAGTCTCTACCTCTGCTCCCCTCCTTCCTGTCCGCTGTCTTCTTACCAACTCCATTCAGAAACCCCCAGAGCGACAGGCAGCCTCTTTCTTTTTTTTAATCCTCACCCAACGGTATTTTTCCGCTGATTTTTAGAGAGAGTGGAAGAGAGAAGGAAAGACAGAGAACTATCAATGTGAGAGAAACACATGGACTGGATACCTCCTGTACAAGCCCCGACCAGGGCCCGGGCAGGGAGGAGCCTGCAGCTGAGGTGCATGCCCTTGATCAGAATTGAACCCGGGACCCTTTGGTCCACAGATTGACGCTCTATCCACTGAGCCAACCCGGCCAGGGTAAGCCAGGCTTTCTAATCGCTCATTTTCAAAAATGAATGGACAGTGGCTGCCTAGGGCAGGGGTGGGGGTGGGGATGGATGAAAAGATTAGGGGATAACAGCTAAGGGACTGTTCTCTGAGGAGAATATGATAAAGAGGCTCTGAAATTAATTGTGATACTTGTACAACTCTGAATATACTAAAGCCACTGAATTGCAAACTTTAAAAGGGTAAATTATGTGGTGTGTGAATTATATCTGAATAAAGTTGTTAGATAATGTGGACAACCAAAAATCATCGAGAGATGCTTCAAGAGAAATTTATAGCGAGAAAAATACTAGAATAAACTGAAAAAATGAACTTAAAGGAAACCCAGTTCATTCAAAAAATGGAAGAGAATTTTTTAAAAGACTAATTATCCATAGAGAGATTTGAGATGTGTCCAAAAAATAGGACTAGGGAGAAAAAAAAGGCATCATTCAAGAAGGAGTTCTTGTAAATTTAAAAACTAAAAATTTGCTGAAATACAAAAATTCGATTAAAGATCTAGAAGATAAAGGATAACTAACGCTCAGAACTTAGAGCTAAAGGCCCAAGACATTGGAAACAGACGTTTAACATCTGACCACCCCAACTTTCAGAATCAAAGAACAGAGAAAATCAAATTAAAAGGGGGGAAATAAAGAAAAATTCCCCCCCGAGATGAAAGAAGACCAGAGCCTTTCTAATGAAAGGGTCTGGCATGAATAAAAAAGCACCTATGTGGGGACACAGCGCTGTGAACTCTCAGAATATCAAAGTGAGGAAGAGGGCCTGACCACAGAAAGATAAAATGGGGGATCGACAAAGAAACCCCAGTCCCACTGGCATCAGCAACAATGGGTCTCGGAAGACAGGGTCCCAGGCTTCTAAATCGTCGTTGGAAATGATTTGAATTGAGACTTTTATACCCCAGGTCTCCATCAAGAACGAGCGAACTAAATCTCCATCTAATGAAGTGGAACATCATCTGTCTGAAGTTGATGTTGGAACATAAATGTCAGCATATTGTTTGAAGTTGCACAGGAAGCCATTCAAACAATTAAACAATCAGTATTATTTTTAATGGAAAGGGAGACGAGGGATAGAGAAAAGCGGATAGATGAGCTAAATATGTTTTATAGTTAGGAGTAGGTCATTTTATTAGGTGATATAGAAGAAACACATATCTGAAAATACTTAGAGATATAAAAGTAACGACTGGAAGTACGGAACACAGAAATGGTTTTTAAAAGTTGCTGCCGGAAGCAGGCCTGGAAGTGAGGAGGGTGCTTTTCATTTTAAGAATGAGACGCAGGTTTTTTCAAGTTTTAAAAACAATAGTGTAGTCAAGGCCTGGGGAGCGGGGCGGAGGGGGGTCCATGGGGAGGGGGGACATCTGTAATACTTTCAACAATAAAGATAACATTTTAAAAATAAGGAAAGGCTCATACAGCAGGAAAAACCTCTGATTGACGGGGCTTCTCAACAGGACAGAAGCCGAGAGAGCCCCGCCCGACGCCCAGCTCCCCGAGGGAGGCTCACTCCTCCGCGGGGCGGCTCTTACAGTTGTTTGGGAAATTAATTTACTGAAAACTCTGAGCAGTTTGGCAGAAAAGAGACCAGTTTAACCTCGTTGGAAAGCAAGTCAATTCATTGAAAGATCAATTTGATAAATTATTTGATTTTAATAAATTTACCACCTTTTTTCCTTCAAGACTTACTACTCGTGATGGAGACGTTTCCGAAGCGCCAACAGGAAGGTGCAAGTGGCAGAAAACATTAAATGTGCCGACAGCCGGCAAAGCATCAAGTGGGTCGTTTGCCACACGTGAGGCTGGTTAGGCCGCCTCTGGTTCCTTGTGGATGCTTCTGAATGTTCTTTTTAAACTTCACTTAAAATATCAAAATTTAGGTTTTTCCTTCCATAATTCCTCCAGTGGCCCATCAGCATTAATTTAGTATTTCTAGCAATTAAACATTTAAATGAAATGCAAATTCAAAAGCATCCCAAAGATATCAAAATTTTAAAGTAATTTAAATTTAATTTAAATTCCAAATTCCAAATTAAAGCTCTTTAGGAATTGGTGAAAGAACATTCAAATGATTAAATGAAAAAAAAGCATAGAAATCAAATGTAGCTGAAACCAGCTCATCACAATGAAATGTGAATCCTTTATACACTAGTATATTGATATATCTATCTCAAGATACATATTCTCTTACTCCACTGCCTACTACGTTATAAAAAAAAATTACCAGCTCTGAAAGCTGTACTCATGCCTCAGGACCAGGCAGAAGGAGGGAAGGGTGTGTACCATCCGTAACTTAAGGATAGAGAAGGGACCGAGAATTAGAGTGGAGCTGGCTTGTTTTTGTGGTTGAAACAGAAGAGGCTTTAGAGCAGCGGTTCTCAACCTGTGGGTCACGACCCCTTTGGGGGTCAAATGACCCTTTCACAGGGGTCGCCTAAGACCATCAGAAAACATATAATTACATATTGCTTTTGTGATTAATCACTATGCTTTAATTATGTTCCATTTGTAACAATGAAATTGGGGTCACCACAACATGAGGAACTGTATTAAAGGGTCGCGGCATTAGGAAGGTTGAGAACCACTACTTTAGAGGTTTTGAAACCCAGAATCTCAGCCAGAAGGGACAGTAAGACTCATTTGGACAATCCTCCCACCCAATAAAATAATAATTTTTATGAACTCCAATAAATGGTCACGTATTGCGTAAATACTTTCAACGATGGGGAATTCACTACTCTTCAAAGCGGAATGGTCCATTTTCAGGTACTTGATTTGCTATAACGTCTCTTCCTAATATGCTGGCCTGGACTGTGTCTTCCTTCTTATTCCAAGTCATACCTCCCGTTCCTCCTCTAGCCATGAGGAAGGGTCTACTCCTGTCCAACACCACAGCCCCAAGACTGGAAAACTTGCTGCAGGTCCCCTTCCCCTTCACAAAGTCTTTTCCACTCATCACCAGCCATTGCTCATGTAACGGGGCCACCAGATTCCTCTCCTCCTGGTTGGTCACTCTCAGCTAGAAACGCTCTAGACATCGTGTGAAGGACACGTGTACCCAACCCCTTGATGTGGACACTATACTGAAAATAACGGAAGTTGTGTTGGCTTTCTCGGCCACCACATGGCACTCATCTACCTCGCCCCCCCCCCCCATATGTGTCAGTTAGGATTCTTTACGTTGTATGAGCCAAGAAATCGAATTTGAATTGGCCGACAAAACGTGGCATTGACCAGCCGGAGTGTTCATGTCCCTCAACAGCACAGGGTGAGCTTGGATTCAAGCGATGCTTGAATGTGGCCAGAATCTCCCCGTTCCTCACCTCTGCTTTCCAGTCTGGTCTCTCAGCCTCAATCGGGAGCCACGGGAAAGGAGAAGGGAAGTCTGCTTTCTCAGTATCTCAGATGCAAGTCCAGGAGCGGACCATCACTGGCCCCACGGGTCTGACGGCTCAGGTGGCCAGGAAAACGCCATTCTCTAGCTGGAGCTAATCAGGGACCACCCTGTGGTCCATCCCAGACACACTCATGGCCAGGACATTGAGGTTCTTTTAGGAAAGACAATGGAGGAATTAACGCTAATGGAGCGACCATCTTGTTGATATCAACCAAATGTTTCCAGTTAAGGAGAAAACTTGGCAGTTTGATGTAGTCCCATAAAGTATTAGTCCTCTCAGCGTTGCATCCCTGAAAATTTGAAATACATAACTTCCATGTATCTACCTCATTAAGTCTTTGGTAAAAATGCTGACCTAGAACTCAAAAAAACGGAACTCTGTGGCATCAGACCTTCTATAAGTCCCCGAAGGAGGCCATCGCTCCGTTAATGGGCAGGCTAGAAGGAGCCGTTTAGAGTATGAATGAGCCTCACCAGCCCCACGCCCCCCTCAGCAGGAAGCGCACCAGGAGGCAGGGTCAGTCCCCGGCTGAAGCCGGGTGCACTCCCTCGGCAGCACTTGCCATGATGCAGCCTCTGACCTCGCTCCTCAGTGCTGAAGCCGGAACAGGGCACATCCACCGGGACCGAAGCTCCTTCACGGAACGTGTCACCTGCGCCAGGTACCCGGTCCTCACGCACCTGCTCCACCTCAGGGAGCGCCTCCCAGCCGTGCACCCATCGTCCTCCTCAGCCCTGGACTTCGTCCTAACCAGCGCTGTGCTCTGCCTGAGTGGGCCCCACTGCTCCCTCTGAAGTTCTAGGACCTGCCCTTGTGGAATGGACTCCAGGTGTCCGCCCTGATGGGGCCCCGATGGCCCAGGGCTGCGGGACCGTCCTCTCCTGTCTTCGCTGCCTTCCCATCGTTTTCCTTCTGAAATTCTCACTACACTCGTTCTGAGTGGAGCGGTGCAGTGGGCATCGATCTTTCTGGTTTGTCCAGCATCTCCCCTCCCCGAGCTTCTGTCCTGTCCCAAACCTGGGCTTGTGGTGGGACTGCGAGCATGCATCTCCCCTGGGCCAGGCAGGGTGGACGTGAGGCCCAGAGAAGCAAAGATACCCGTCTAACACGCACACTCCTAACCGGGCGCTCGGGGGAACGGAGCCTTGTCACAGAGCTGGAAACTGTGGACGGAGGCTGCTGGGAGGCACCCCTCCACATTGTGGGGGAGGCTGTCCGTGTGGGAACAGACGGGGCAGTGTAGACGGGGCGGTGCAGACGGGGCAGTGTAGACGGCGCAGTGTAGACGGGGCGGTGTAGAGGAATGAGCAGGGCAGGGAGGGGCTGATGCCGGGCCGTGGGTCCGGGCAGAGAAAGTGCACGAGCCAGAATGGCAGGTGTCCGAGGCCCCAATGGGAAACCACGGGTAACTACACCTGTGACAGGTGCCACGGCAGAGGGGATGCCCTCTGGGCTTGGGGCCCTGAGCTCACGTGTGCGCCCCGAGAACAAGACCTTCCAGGCCAGAGCGCTGCCTTCCAGGGTCTACAGTCATGGAAGGTCAGTGCAGGGATGGCCCCTGGGACGGGTGCTCCAGGAAGGAGGAGTCGGGAGGCCATGCGTGGGCTGGAGGCTACGGGCTGAGTGTCCCTCGAGCCCGTGTGTGGAAGCCTTCACCCCAGCACCTAGGAATGTGGATGTTTTAGAGACAGGCCTCCAAGGAGGGAATGGTGTTCAGTGTGGTCCTCGCGCTGGCCCCAATAGGACTGGTGTCCTTGTAAGAAGACACGTGGAGGCACAGGAAACACCCCGTGAGGGCACAGCCAGGCAGCGGCGGCCGTGCAAGCCCAGGGGAGGGGCCTCAAAGGAGCCAAACGTGCTGGCACCTTGGTCTCAGCTCCCAGCCTCCAGAACCGGCGGTCAGAGCATGAGGCCTAGAGCCACCTGGAGATTCCAGCTTTACGCAGGGACTGCAGGAAACCAGGCTCCAGCGCCTCCGTGGGGCTTCAAGGCAGTCGATTAAAGAATGAACTCTTAACTCAACCCGTGAGCCCCAGGAGGGTCGCCGGCTCCAGCCGCACAGTGTGTGGTGCTAACCATAGGGCTGTCTGACACTGTAAACACGAAGGGAAATGCAGGGCAGGTCTACCAACCATGGAGTCGTCCTGAGACGACACACTGTGCGTCCCTTATGCAGAACGAGGCGGACGCCGAGGACCTGCTTTGGACAGACGTCCACATTTGCTGTCAGGTGCAGAGGGGACAGAGAGTGGCCCTTCTTCTTCCTGTCTGCCCACTAAGGAGAAGTCTCGTCTTCTCCTCCCATCGCCCCCCGCCCCCCCCCACTAGGCATATTTAACAGACGAGACCTGGGACTGAGTGTCTCCCCAGGGCAGACAAGAAGGGAGACAGGAGGGAAAGGAAAGGAGGAGGAAGTGGGAGAGCCCATGGGAACAGTTTTGAGCATAAAGAGTTGAGAGTGAGGGAAGGTGAGTCTCTGAGGGGGTGAGGGTAGCTGGGAAAACAGTAAAAGAGAACGGAGACGGTAAAGGACTATGGAGTGTAGTTTGGATGGAAGTGGGTGATGTTCCCTGAAATCTCCAGGAAAGAAGCTTACCATGCCTATCTTCAGGGCGTGGGACAGGAGACTGAAAGATTCGGGTGGTTTTTACCTTTGTGTTCTTTGTGAAAATGTCCTTTTTAAAGAAAATATGTTTTCACTGATTTCAGAGAGAGCGGGAGAGAGAGATAGAAACATCAATGATGAGAGAGGATCATGGATCGGCTGCCTCCTGCACGCCCCACACTGGGGATTGAGCTTGCAACCCGGGCATGTGCCTGACCGGGAATAGAACTGTGACCTCTTGGTTCATAGGTCAATGCTCAACCACTGAGCCACACTGGCCAGGCATAAATATTCTTTCCTAGAAGCGTATACTATTCTTACAACGAGAATTAAGCTAATAGAACGTCATGAAAATACTGAAAGTCCCCCTGACAGCCTAAAAAAGGCTCGGAAAGAAAATAAACTTAAATTTGTATTCAACATAATTTAAATCAACTTTAAAACTATGTTCCATTTTATTTATGTATTTCTTTCCCTTTCTAAATGTATAGCCTACCTCTGTGACATCACGGGCCACAGGTGACCTCACCGCAATCTGTACTCCTGCCTGAGCAGGAACATGCTGCCAGGTTCTCAACCACCGACAGGCAAACTAACGTGGAACTCAGTTCATCCTGTGGTTAAGATCTGACTGAATATAAACTAGAAATAAAATATATGCAATATTTTAAATACTTTCACTCCGCTTACCGTTTATAATGATAAGGGGCAGAAGGCTATGCATACGTAACCACAGATACGCACACAGAAGAAATGTTATGAGCTAAAGACGGCACATTTCCTTGTGCGTGAATGAATTCCCACCTGCTTTATGAAACAAAGAACTCGGGATAGTGCTGCGTCATAAAAGAACTTCTCCTGAGTGAAAGATGACGGCGGAGCCAGGGAGCTGGGGCAGCAGGGGCTTTGGATGAAACTGGAACGTGGACACCGTCTCCTCCAAGGTCAGCGTCACAGTGTGGCCAAGGTCAGGAGCGATGAAGTCATCACCTGACCTCACTGGTTGTTCAAACGGGGCATTAACACTGCAAACCTGTCGGTGCAGGTGGCAATCCGGTCACCGCTGGGTAGCTCATGCCCAGGTAACTGCCCGTGTCCCTGGCTAACGGTGGCTGAGAGGCCCCGAGCGTTTGCAGGGGACCACGTGGAAGGCCCACAGCGCGAATCCCCTCGTGGCCCTGGGGCGAAGGCCCTGCCCCCTCCCAGACCCCCGCCTCTCATTCTAAGTCTGTGAAAGGGCTCACAGGGCATCGGAGCCATCTGTTCCTCAGTGTCACTTGTGTCGGCGATAAAGGGAAAAGGCGTAAAGTGTGACAGCACCACCCTCTCGCTTCTCGTCATGTGGCTGGTTCAGGATGAGCGTGGCCCTGGCCTCCACTACACCATGGCAAGCGAATGGCTCAGTGCCGCTCACGTGAGGTGGCCCATGCAGACGGCGCTCCTAAAACCCAGAGCACCGCGGAGCAGCTCCTTACACGCCCCAGGGGAGAGGCACCAGGCGGCTTGGAGACCTGTCACCCAGGGTCAGAGGAGAGCGCTCACGACAGGGACGTGGTGACCTGCCGCACACCAGGGCGACGAGACCTCGGATCCAAACACTAGGGCTCAGCGCTGGCGGCCTGGCCTTGCTCACAACAAGAGCCTTTATGTTTGACTCAAGGTTAAGTCAGTAACACATCCATTTAATGAAGGGACAGTTCACTCTTCAAAGAAGCCTCCTTGGTAGAGAGGAGGAAACAGTGATTCAACAATGTGTGCAGGAGAGGTGCCCTCGAAGGCGGTGCCTTCTAGATGGAGGGTGGACCCACACAGCGTGTGCCAGAGGGGCCTGGGCATCAGAGGAAGGGGATGGAGCAGAAAGATGGGGCAGGCAGGGGAGGATGGGGTGGGAAGATGGGGCAGGAGGATGGGGCAGGCAGGGGGATGGGGTGGGAAGATGGGGCAGGCAGGGGGATGGGGTGGGAAGATGGGGCAGGCAGGGGGATGGGGTAGGAAGATAGGGCAGGCAGGGGAGGATGGGGCAGGCAGGGGGATGGGGTAGGAAGATGGGGCAGGCAGGGGAGGATGGGGCAGGCAGGGGGATGGGGCAGGTGCAGGGGGGATGGG
>NW_005871896.1:111061-156175 GCF_000147115.1 Myotis lucifugus
CCCCCCCCCGAGTCCCCTCACCTATAAAGCCCACCTGCTGCACGTGGCCCTTAAAGCCTCATCCCTCCTCTCATCCTGAACAGCTGGCTGTTTCCAGGCAGCAGGCTAGTGCGCCCACGGCCTCCGCACAGGTCCCTCCCTCTGTGGGCTCCAAGCTAACCCCCCAGCACAGCTCAGTGTGGCCTCCTCTGTGACCCTGCTGTGACCTCCCACACTGACTAATCCGTGGATGCCCCCAGCCATATGCAGGCAGCCCTCAGGGAGCCTGCGGGTTGGGCCCAGACCACTGCAATAGGGTGAGGTAATCCCTTTGCAGGCAGAGGGTCCTGCCTTCAGTTTGTAACAAATACAACACCTGTCGCCCCAGCTGGTTTGGCTCAGTGGATAGAGCGTGACCCATGGCCTGAAAGGTTGTGAGTTTGATTCCAGACAAGGGCATGTGCCTGGGTTGCAGGCTCGATCTGGGTGTGCAAGAGGCAACCAATCGATGTGTGTCTCTCTCTGTCTGGCCCCTCCCTTCCACTCTCTCTAAAACCAATGGAAACGTATCCTCAGGGGAGGGTTGACAACAACAACAACAACAAAAATACAACACCTGTGAAGCCCATAAAGCAAAGTGCAATAAAATGCGTGACACCTACATTTCACCTAAATACGTATTAATTTATGGATTTACTGACCCCCCTGTGTGTGCGAGTGGTGATTCCAGGGTTGTGTCTTCCTCCTGCCTGAACCGCAAGGTGGGTGACAGCTGGCAAGGCCCCCGGCAGAGTCACAGTCCAGTAAAGCCTCGTCCAGTCAGACTGAGTGTTGCTGGGTGATCCATGGGCCCTAATTCTGCTGCTGGGCCCCACAGAACAAGTCTGTCCTCTGCAGAGTAACAGCTCCTTGAGCCCAAGAATGGCTCTCTTGCTCACACATCTGCCTATTTTCCCAATATCCTGGTTCCACTCCTCAAAACTTATTTCAATTTTTCTATATCCCTCTTAATATGTCCTCGCCAAAACCGAATAAAAAATTCCAGGTATGATCAGACTACCACGATCACCTTTCTCATTTTCTAGTCTTTATGGCTACTAATGTGGCCCAAGATCACAGTGGTCTTTCGGGAAGTTAAATTATACTCTTACATTTTATTATAATTTGTTATTGACTAAAACCCTCAAATTCTTCCCTCTGTTTTGCTGCTCATCTTTGTGTATATTTATACACCTGAACTTTTTTTGCCCAAATAGGTTTTATATACACTCCTGTTGGATTTAATCTGTTTAGACTCAGGACTATTCCCAGCCTCTTTGAACACCTGATTCTGTCACCAGCCTCGGCCAGCCTCCCCGTCTACACCCAGTGGGGATGTGAGGGGCCTGTGTTCTGTGTCTTCATTCACGGACCAGAATCAGAGGTGGGAGAGGACTGAGGTGGAGCAAGGCACCCGAGTGACAGTGGTCTAATTCGCATCGTTTGTTCAGTGTAGCTGGTTAACCATTCGGTAAGGCGTCTGGCCATGCTAGCATCTAGCATACATTGCTTGGCCTTTTTTTTTTTTTCCAATCTAAACTCCTTCCGAAATCTACAAACTCTACCAAAGTGAACCATGATTCTATGGACTCACTTGCTCTTAATGAACCAAGCGGCATCCTGGGGATGGCAGCTTCCTTTTCCAATCCTTCAGTAACCAGTTCTAGATTCTTTACCAAAACCACACACACACACACACACACACACACACACAGGCATACACATCAAAAAAGCTTCACTGGGCTATAGATTTCAGAAATTACTCATTTCTGAGTAAGTAATTTGAAAAACAGGAACCTTTGTGTGACGCCCTCTCCTGTCGTTGACAATTCTGTAAAGAACAGTGTCTGTAGAGCAGGACCGTCCGTTGCAGGTTGTCTTGGTGCCTGGGAAGCATTTATGCAAAGCATCTGAACGCCCGCTGGAATCTTTCCCATCAGCCATGTCTCTTGCTTCTTACCCTGTGATTTCCCTTTGTCACGTTTTTGCTCAAGTGAATTCCTCGACTGGAAGCGACCCCTCTGGGCCTCTGCCTCTGTCAATCCTGTCCCCCCGCGACATCTCCTGTGCAGTCTGGCCTCAGTGGAGCCTGCCCAGGTGCCCTCCTAAAGGGGTCTGTCCTTACACTGAACTTTGGCCCACTCCCTCCTGGTCCTTCCTATTTATGCCAAGGATGTTTACTGCACAGCAACTCCCACCGCCATGGTAGTCCTGCTGATTTGACATGAAGCTTCTAGATCTGAGGGTCAAGGGCACTGGAATGGAAGAATTTTAAGCTGCTCTTTCCTGGAGATGTAGGTTATGATAGGAAGGCAATCCAGGAATTGTTACCTTTTACATATAAAGAGGCCACTACTTACTGACCTGCTATTCCTGGACCATGGAACAGGATAAAGCCCCCTGAGAAGGCAAACCCTGGCCTTGGCTTCATCAACATCAGGCTCCAACCAGTAAGGAAGCAATCCCAACAGCACAACTCAACCCACAGCGAAAAGGATACTCCACTGTGCCTTCAGTTCTTCGATTTTTTTCAAGGATTCTTGAACTTCCTTCCACACTTTCTCATCACCAGTCAGCATATCAGCATCCTGCGCAGGCCAAATTAAAAGAAGACAAATTACTCAATTGAAAAATGGGCAAAGGATCTAAATAGACACTTCTCCAAAGAAGATACTCAAATGGCCAATGAGCACATGAAACAATTCTCAAAGCATAGCCATTAGGGAAATGCAAATGAAAACCACAATGAGGTGTCACTTTATACCCTGAAGAATGGCTGGAGTGAAAAATACAGAAAATATCCAGTGATGATGAGGCTGTGGAAAAACTGGAACTCCCATGTGCTACTGAAAGGCATGGAAAATGGGGCAATCACTTTGAAAAACAGTCGGGCAGTTTCTCAAAAGATTAAGCATAGAATTGCCACAGCATTTAACAATTCCACTCCTTAGGCATATACCCAAGGGAAATGATAATATATGTTCACACACAAACTTGTGCGTAAGTGTTCACAGCAGCATTACTCATAAGAGCAAAAAAGTGGATACAAGCCAAATGCTCATCAACTAATGAATGAATAAAATGTGGCACATCCATACGATGGAATATTAGTTGGCAATAAAGAAGTAAAGTACTGACACACACTGAAACATGGCCGAACCTTGCAAACATGCCTCCACATGAAAGAAGCCAGTCACAAAGGCCTACCTATTACATGGTTCCGCTCATATAAAATGTTCATGGTGGGCAAATCCACACACAGAAAGTGGGTTAGTAATGGGCTAAGGTGGTGGGAGAGCTTGGAGAGAACTGGGGAGTAACGGCTAATGAGAATGGGGTTTACTTTGGGGGTGAAGGTAATGTCCTAAGATTCACTGTGATAATGGTTCCACAACGAATGCATTAAAAGCGATTAAACTGTACACTTTCATGCTTGAATGGTATAGTATGATACATAAATATAAACACATCTCTATCTCTATATCTAAAAGACAGGATGGGGAAGAGAGAGAAGAGAAAGAACCATTTGTTGGGAGACCTAGAGAGAACACTTGAATCAATATGGATTATCAGTCAAAATGAGGCTAGGGAAGGAAGACGAGTACAATCACACCCATGCCTGAGAACCAATTTTGACTTTTGCGAAAACTAAAAATCAATCAATAAAAAAAAATTTTCAAAGCAATTCAAGACAAAACTATGAGTTACATTTGCTAAAGGTCTGTCCTCCTGTTTAGCAAGCAGGCCCCTATTTTTCCTCTGTGAGCCGCCCCCCCCCCCACCCCGAACACACACAGAGTCAACCACGCTAGCAGTGGTAGATGCCGGATTCTGTCGTCACAGCCAGTTCTGTTAGACAGATGCATAGAGAAGCTGATCACAGGGTAAGGAGCTCTCTTGGACCCCACTGAAAACCAGGCGTTGGAGATCCAGAGCTCCTCAATGGGTGTAGAGAGAAGAGCTTCCCAGGAAGTTATATCAAATCACAACAGGTGGGGGCGATGGTGAGGCGAGGAGGGCAGCATGTGCAAACTGTACACCTCTCCCTGGAGGTTCTCACATGCCAGTAGGGTTGGTTATAAAATGACCCCTGTGAGAGCCGTTGTCAGAGCAAGCCTCTGTTACTGGCGGAAAGAAACGCATCTCTCAGGTGTGCCAGGGCAGAAAAAATGCGGGGAGCACAGAGAAGCACAGAAGAGAGGCCCCAGGCAGGGTGAGCAGTGGGCGTGCACATGAGAACAGTGTGTGCTGGTGAGTGTGCTCTGTAACAGGCTGTGTGGGTCTCTATGTGTATATGTTGTGCATACGTGTGGTACAATAGGGTGGTTTTTAAAAGGCTCCGTACGTGCACGCTACATCTTTCAGAAAATTCAAAATAAGTACCTAGCTTTCTGTAAATAGATGAGGGAAATAAAATAAGTTCTTTTAAAAAAGCTAAATACCAATCTCCCTTCAAATACCTGCTCCAAGTCCATGTTCATCTCCACAAGCCTCCGTTCCATCGCCTCCCTCCAAAGCCCTTAGCAGCCTCCTGGCCCCTCCCAGATGATGAAGTCACCATCTTACACCTGGACAGTCACAGCCGCTCACGATTCATTTTCCCATTTTATACGGCACGACTGGCAGCTCAAGTCTTAGTCTCTGGGCAAGCGTCTCACTTGTTGGACTCTGTGAAACAGAACAATGCCCCCGCCCCCACCCGAGTATCAGAAGATGTACAGGTCCTGCTCCTGTGACGCCCAGAACCTGACTGTCAGGTGACATGGCCAGGAAATCAAGTTGCAAGTGGGTAAAGGCTGCTCGTCAACTGGCCTTAAGAGAAAGAGATGGTCCCGGATTACCCAGTGGCCCCAAAGGAATCGCAAGGGTCCCTAAGGGTGGGGGGGGGGAGGAGAGGGGACCAGGTGCTGTGGTGTGAGAAGGGCCTAACCTGCATCGTTGGCTTTGAAGAGGGAGGAAGGGACCCATGGACAGAGGAGGACTGGCCGCCTCCAGAGGCTGGAGAAGGCGAGGAAACGATTCCTCCAGGACCTTCATTCAGCCCAGGGAGACCCCCTCAGGCTCCCGGCCTGCAGAACTGGACGAGAATGAACTTGTGCTCTTTTAAGCCACTGTTTGTGATGATGTGCTACCACAGCCAGAGGGAGCTAATACAGACCCTACCGTCCCGTCAGTGCTTCTGGCCACTGGAACCTGGCACATGCCCCTCCCTTTCTCTAAAATTAATCCATCTGACCACTCATCTTTTCAGTGAACACTTATGAGTGCCCTGCAGGCACCGCTCTAGGCACTGAGCATAGAGCAGTAAAGCGATCAGACAAGCGGTGTTCACACCGAAGAGGTAGGAGAGGTATGGAATGGCAGGGAACACACACACGGAAAATATGTACTTGTCACGGGCAAAACAAATGAACAGGCAGAGAGGACCCCCTGGGTGGGAGTCCTGGTCTCAGGGAGGTCCGTTTTGAGCCAGCAGCCAGGGAAGGCCCCACTGAGAAGGTGACGGATGAGGAGAGACCTGAAGGGGGTGGAGGAGGAGGAGAAACGAGTCCAGGGGGAGGGGACAGCAGGTGCCACCGTGCGGAGGCAGGAGATGCCCAGCTGCTCCCGGAATACAAGGAGGCCGGCGCAACCGAGTTCCCGGGCTGTGCCTATCCCATCTCCCCGATTTTATTATTTATTTTATATTTTTAATAGTTTGTTGATTGACTTTTACAGAGAGAAAAAGGGCAAGGGAGAGGGAAACATCAAGGTGAGAGGGCAATATCGATCAGTTGCCTCCTGCACTCCCCCCTGTCCCACTGGATGGAGCCTGCAACTGGGGCATGTGCCCTGGACTGGGAATTGAACAGCAACCTCCTGGTGCAGGGAGACACCGGGCCACTGAGCCACCCCGGCCAGGGCACATCTTCCCTATTTCAGAGCTAAACGAAGGTCTTATTATTCTTCTTTGATCCCACCTCTCCCAAATACCTCGCACAGAATCTTTTATGTCGCAAATGCTCAGATAACGGCCTGTAGGATGGACCTGAAGAGGGAAACTGATGTTTATTAGGTAATGATCTGGATGTCTCCTGTCTGTCTGTCAATGATTCCTCACAGCCTCCTGGTAATCAATACCTACACTCTACAAATGTGGCACCGACAGCCCTAAGCCATAGTAACTGCGGGGAACAGCCTTCTGTCCCTAATTGCCATGCGTAAGACTCAAATCCACGTCTGACTCCAGGGCCTCTGCTCTTCCCCGTGTCTTCATGTTTGATCTGAATCTGTTTTTCTCCTGGGCTGCTTAAAGGTGAAACTCATGTGTGGGAGGCAGTAAATTCAAAATATCTTCAAGCCGTGGGTCCTACCATATTCTTCACACTCGCATTTGGAAAAGGGCAAATGCTCCAGCCTCGTGTCTGGAATGCTCAGACAGATGTGTGCTCTTGGCTCTTGTGCAGAAGGTGGTTCTTTTCACACCACACTTCCATCTCGCCTTGTTTCTACTACTGACTTCGATATGGGGCTCTTGTATTCTCCCACCAAGCAGGGTGAGACTACCGGTCCAGGCAGAGCAGCTAAACTACCATCATCTCCACAACAATCCCCACATAATCGGATCAGCTGTCCTTCGGGTTGCGCCAAAGACTTTATTTACTTATCAGAAGAGCAGGCAAGCTTTGACAGTGCTTCCCGACATCCAGGAACAAGAGCTCTCGAGAGCACTTCATCTCGGAGCTGGACAAAGCCCGATTCTCTGAGAGCTGGCTACCGACTCCCCGGAGGGTTCCCCGGTGGGGAAAGTCTACTCTCACGTTCCCAGTTCACTCACACACTCCCCCCTCTCCTGGCCCGCTCTGCTCCACTGGGTTCCCACTTCCATTCACTTCTTTGGCTTCCTTCCCATGAATCCCTTTAGGACGCAGCCTCAAATGTACCCTATCAGGAAACCCGCCCTCTCTCTGCCCTCTGGGCCTCCACAGCCATCTGCCACCTGTCTCCTACATCAAGTGCCATTAATGATCGACTTTACCATCTCCCCAGCTCACCGCAGAGCTCCTGGAGGGACCATGACCTCATCGTCTCTGCATTCCCAGTGCCTATTCGGTAAATGCTGGTGACAGAGTGAATGAATGGAGAGAGGGCAGCGATCGTCTACAATCCCGGGGAGCAGTATTCTAAGAATAAGATACCTTAATTCCACAACAGGAGGAGAATTCCAACTAAGGAAACAGAAGGTGGTTCTTTTCACACCACACTCCCATCTCGCCTTGTTTCTACTACTGACTTCGACATCGTGATTACGTGAGAAAAGGGTGAGTCCCTGCGGTCGCTGTCAGCATGCCCAAGGCCCGGACACTGGTGTGGGACCCAACTGGGACTCTCCCCAGCACGAGAAATCCCACTTCAGCTCAGTCTCTGAGAGCAGCATCGACGCTATTAGAGAGCAGGTTCTGCTGACTCTCCTGGCTCCTACCTCCAGCATCACCCTGAGCCTCCCGCTGCTCACCTGGCCCGCACATCCCTGCCCCGCACATCCCGGCCCTGTCTCTCCCGGGACAGGTCAGTGAGGCCATCTATGTTCCCGTAGACACAGCTGATAAATCAGTTCTCTAGCATCACCCCCTTAACTGTGAGAAATAGGTACCAGATGATATGAGATCATCTCCCCACTACATGAAAGGGTGCCGCTCAGCACAATTACATCCAATTGGGCAGAAGCGCTTCCTTGGGTTTCAGGTGCCAGTGGCTGCAGCGCATGGGAAACCTGTGTTGCTTCAATAGAACAAGGTTGGAGTCTGGCAAGACTGGCTGAGCCTGTCTGGGGGAGTGACCACTGGCTCCAGCGGGTCAAACAGGAGACGCAGCCGTCACGCTGCATCTGGAACGCTCAGACAGATGTGTGCTCTTGGCTCGCAAGCGTTTGATGTTGAAACTCCCGCGCCGGGCTGGCTTCAGATGGTTCACATTAGGAAAAGGGGATGCAATGTGCTTTGCAGCTTCCTGTTATCCAGGCTTCACGCAAACTCTAATTAGATTGGACTGGAGAGAGAGGGGAGCAGAGGACGGGAAATAAAATTATGAAATACTTAAAACTTTTCCAGTAATTCAATAATCCTCATGCTTTAAAAGAAGAGTTTTTTTTTCTTGTTTTGTTTTTAAAGCAGAATGAGGTTCAAGTACAGTGTGTGCACTTAGGAGAGAGATGAAGAATCTCTGAAATCAGAATCCCCAGGGAAACGGAGTTTACGTGCAGCGCCTTGACGGAGGGTCTCTGGTTCGTGGAGAATGTTCTGGGACTAATAGATGACACACAACAGCATCTGAAATCTTCAGATTCACAGGAAACACCTCCGCTGGAACCAATTTCCACCTCCTCTGGCACAAACAACAGAAAGCCGCTCAGATGGAACTTGAGGAGAAAGAGGCTCATCCATGAAGTGGAAAAAGAGCGATTAAAAATAGAGCATTCGCTATCATCCTATCAAGCGCGAGGCAGTGCAGGAGCTGACGGACGCTGAAGACGGGAAAAGAAGGAATGTTCTCGACTCCAAGCAGCTCGGCGTGAACGATCTAATGAGAAATTAACAAGCTACTGAACACAGTCCTCGGGACTCAGGACAAGGACACCAGAGTGAGGGTCACACCGTGTGGGTGTGAGTTCCTGCTCCATCGCTGCGTGACCCTGGCAGGGGATGGCCCCTCCTGAGGCTCAGTCCCCTCAGGGATGATAATTCTCTGCAGAGACACACCTTCTAGCCTTTCCTGCCACCTTCTAGAAGCTCTACTGTACATGGCCCAGCAGCCTGAGTGTTCCATCCCCCCTAGAGACCAGGGCCACCAGGGGCCTGACTAGTCTAACCCTAACGGAGGAGAGCACAGGTGACCGTGTAACGGGGACCAGCGGCGCCACGCCCCATCTCTGCATCCCCCTCCCTCTGCCTGGAAGGCCGCCCTCCACTTAGTCCTCCAGAGGACGAATCTCCATCCACGAAGAACCAGACCTAATGGCCGCCAACCTCCGCAGGCACAGTCGTCCGTGCACTTCCCAGTGGGTCCATGATGACTGCAGCAAGGAGCAGACTGTGATGAGGACGGAAAGGGCCACGCAGTGCGGTTACCAGTGCACGGCTCACCGCTGCAGCCTGATGTCACTCACCCGCTTCAGAGAGCGGTATGGCCTCAGAGCCACAGGTGCCCTGCACAGGAGGGTGCGGCCAGGGTCTCAACTCTGTCCTCTCAGGAGCTCGGAGCTCCCGCCTCCCCCCTGCCTGGCCCCTGAGCTGGCTGACCCCAGGAGAGAGGACCCCTTCTCAGGCGGCAAGCCCTCTCAGCCAGCCAGTCACGCCGATGCAACTGAGGAGCATCTGGGCAACGAGGAGCACCAAGTCCAGTCCAAGCAAGTGCTGCTCGAGGACGCCCCGCGGAGCCTCCGGCAGCGCTGTTCCGTTTAATTGCCATTGAACTTGCTGTTTCCACGGTCGCTGCCAGCATTTGCCAATGCCCATGAGCTTTGCTTTGTAGGCAAAAGCAGGACTCTATGGCAACTACCAATTTGCACCAGGCCATCACGGGACCAACTGCAGGTTCAGGTGGGCTCTCAGGTCCATGGGACGCGGAAGGCGCGGGAACGTGCTCTTCAGGCTGCGCGGAAAGTGACCACGGCCTCGGTGAGGGCAGCTGGGGCATCTAGAACCACCAAGGCCGCTTCCAGCTGCAACCTCACTCCTCCCTCCCCGAGCCGGGCACTCCCAGCCCAGTGGCTCACTCCTCAGAGAGAGAAGCGCATTTGCTTAGATCAGCGGTTCTCAACCTGTGGGTCGCGACCCCTTTGGGGTCAAACTACCCTTTCACAGGGGTCGCCTAAGACCATCCTGCATATCAGATATTTACATTACAATTCATAACAGTAGCAACATTACAGTTATGAAGTAGCAACGAAAATAATTTTATGGTTGGGTCACAACATGAGGAACTGTATTTAAAGGGCCAGAAGGTTGAGAACCACTGGCTTAGATCAAGCCAAGTACATCTCAAGGACATTTTCAAACCGGCATCCACACACGGGGTCGTGGAGAGCCTGCCGCGTCAGAGGTGCACGCAGACACTCTGTCTCTCCTGCCACATGTGGGGGGGCCAGCAGGACCGGCTGGTAGACAAGGCAGCTCCCGTGACGGGGTGTTTAGGGACGAGACACTCCCCTGCCGTCCTCCCCACTGGAGATAAGTTCCCGGAATCCTGACGGGGTTACAGAGCAGAAGGCTGCTGGCTCGGCCTGCACATTCTTCTCGCACTGTCCACGGACAATCGCATGGCCGCCAGCGTGGCTCTGACCCTGTGTTCCCAGCTCCCAGCAGAGGCCCGCCCAGCTCGCTGTGTAAACACCACAAGGTGGGAGGTTTGAGACGGGGAAGATGCGAAGACTTCACAGGAAAAACGGTCCTCGTGGCAACAGGCGTTAGGAGGAAGCACCCCCAAGTGTCAGGGCAGGTTTTGTTTTCACAGAGCCCTGAGCCACAGCCCTCGCCTGGCCTCTGACCGCCACACCTCCCACACCTCCGTACCTCCCGCTCCTTCCCAGGAAGAGCAGCTCCCACTCTCCGAGCACAGGGAAGAGGCTGTAACCGCAGCGGAACGATGAAGTCGGTCTAAGGAGCAATAGCGAAGGTCAGCAAATCTAGACGTGGTTTCGGCAGAGACATTTAAAAACAGGATGAACCCAGCACGAGCGGGGCCCCGTGCTCCTGGCGTGGGGGAGTGTGTGGAAGAGGGGGCTGCACCCCCCCCCCAGCTCTGCCACTGGCCAGCTGGGACTCCTGGGTGCTAACCGCCTCCTGGCTCAGCTTCCCCAGGTGAGAACTTGAGGAAGGTTGCCATGGAGACGGAAGCTCAGCATTCCACACCACCAGTCACCTGTGTATATGGTGTCTGTGCGCATGAGGGACCTGAGCTTCTGGAAGGAGACTCTGGAGTGTGTGGGTGTGCAACTGACTGCAACCACCTTCGCTCTGCCTGAGGCCGAGTTTCCTCGCGTCCAAAATGCCCCCCCTCCCCTCCCCACCCCGTCAGAGCCGCGAGTGTGCAGACTACCCAGCCAGCGCTGCTCTCGGCCAACCCGGAAGCGGACGACGATTATTTAATTCACCCGCTCCCGCCCCCATGTGTACATACAGTGACTGTAGTGGGCAGCGCTCCAAACTCAGTGAGCGTGGGGTCTGCTTATCGGCCACAGCAAGCACATCAGGTTCTCTCATCTGCGGCCCCCAAGCGGGGGATGGTGGGGGTGGGGTCCACACTCGCTTTAGGTAATGAGTCCTGGACAGGAGTCTAGACGTGCTTTCACAGGGCGATCAATAAGGAAGCTATTTACCGCGACGTCAGGACCTGTCCCTGCGCCTAGTGGGTGCCTTCCCCGAGCTCCCCCACCTTGTGGGGCTGGCCGGCTCCAGCTCACGGGTCCCCACTGCCTCCTGGCCAAGAGGCTCCGAGATGCTCCCACCACTGGCCAAACAAGCAGGAAGTTCAAAGGCGCACGTCCCGGGTTGAGGAGGAGGAGGATTTTTAACAGCTCAGTCATATTTTCAAAAAGAAAGAGCCCGGAATTGCATTTGTCTCCCAGTGGAGAAAAGCCAGCGTTCCTCCAACTATTCGAAAAACATCCTGCGGTGAATCAATCCAGGCCGAGCTCCATTCCTGGAAGCTGGGGGCTGGGTCACCCCAGAGGGCGATCGCTGGGGGGCTGAGGGCCTGGCTGGAGGCCGCTCCTAAGGGCTGGGAGGGGCTGGAGGGGAGGGGACTGGATTCCATAGTTCAGCTCTTTTTGCCCCACTTCACACTCCTGAGCCCCCACTATTCCCCATCCCAAAAGCTCAGAACTCAGATACTCTGCCTGGCGACTCTGCCCATGGCAGCGAGTGCGGGCTGAATGCAGGGTGAGCCCCCCGCGCCCCCCGCCAGCAAGCCCACGCCTGCACTTCATATTCCAGTGCACTCGGTCTGGCCCGCAGCCAGGGGACCTCTTTCTAACGTCAGAGATAAAAGGCCTGGCCATGTCTGGCACGCTGCCCCCTCCATTCTCTTGTAACCATCTCATAAACCAAGTATGCATCGCTCGTACAGAGCCTTCCAGACAGAGGTCTGGTGGAGCCGCATAAACATTTCCAGATGATGGTCCGAGGTGTCCCCACCGCGCAGGAGGAGAAGGGCGCACGGGGAGGGGGGGGGGCGAGCTCACGGAAGCCACGGGGAGAACTGGAAACGTGCACAGGGCCTGGGAGGAGACGGAGCCACGTGGTCCTATTCCAAGTTCAGGAGGTGGCGGGAGGGTGGTGGCACCCCGGTCCGCTATTGGCTCCTGTGTCTGTGTGGAGGCTATTTGTTCCAGGTGTGGGGTGTCTCACTTAGGGACCTCTTTCCGAATACGTCCACAGACCTGAAAACTCGAGGCTGGACTGCACAGTTAATGGAGGGAAAGGGGAGCAGGAAAAGGGTTAGAGATGCGATGGAGAGCAGCCTGGATGAGAAGGTGGATTTGGTCCCATGCATGCCCACTCCCTTAAGCATCAAGCCCTCTGGACAATGAGGTTCTGATCAGCATCAAATAATCTTAGGAACAAAGCCTGGGATCTAATGACCAGAGACAGAATTTAGAGATAACATCTAGGCCTCAGTTGTAGGCCCAGGAAAGCAGCAAAACCAGACCAATCGACACAATGGCTGGCATGGAGACCAGATGCAATGACCAATGACCCTTTCTCCTGGCACTGACCAATCAGTAGACCATGACCCTGACCCTCTCTGCTCATTTGATGAATCAGCATATTAAAGCAAACACCCGGAAAGCTGATGAATGTGCTATTGACAGCCTCCCCTGAGAACACCCCTAAAATCCCTGCCTTTAGAAAACAGAGAAAAACTCTTACGGCAAAAAACTCAGTGTTCTCTCTCTCTCTCGCTCTCTCTCTCCCTCTCTCTAGAGCACGCCTGCACCTTCTCTCTTCAGGGATGCACCTTAACTTTCCTTCTCCCAAGTCAAAGGGTCCCCACAAGACTTGCAACCAGGGCAGCAGCGGCAGTGGCAGTGTGTCCTGGGCCAATACCCGAACCTGCCTCCAAGGGCCCTTCTTTTGCCTCTGGAACTTGTTTCCTGAGTCCACACGGTCCAACTGGCTTGCTTTTCCTGCCTCTGAGACTCTCCTCGTAAGAGGCTATGGCAGCTCTCTGAACAGCCCCCTGGAATCCTCTCTTCGAGTGTCCTTTCGCTTTGCATGCTCAATGCACTTCCTCTCGTGCTAGAGTTCTTGGCTCTGAATTCTTTCTCCGCTGAACTCAAGAACCGGGAGCCCTCATCGCTGGTAACATAGCAAAGCATACTTAATGGAAAGGCTAGACGGCAGCAGCAGTAGTGTTCCTGGGTGAAACGACTGAGATGAGCTTATGGTAGCACGAGGAGCTCCATCAATGCAGGGACAAACTGTTTTCCAGAGCACAAACTTCATGGAAAAGGTGGGTGCGCTTCTCTAATTGCCCACATAGCAACACTGTTATTGCTAGGGAGAGAGGCTTATCCCCAGTAATTGCCTGTGATTGTTAATATTAGTAATTTTACATTTTAAACCTGTCTGTCCAATCTTTACGGTCTGAAATGACAAATGCAAAGAGGGTATAAACAAGCCCTTGAAGTTCTGCTGTTAATGTCAAAAACCCTTCTGCTCTTCATTTGGTAACTAGATACAAACCGAGAGCATTACAGAAAGTTTATTTTTTCCAAACTCTACAGTGGTATTCGGTTACCTCGGCAAAGGCCAGATAGCATCTCAGCAGGCTCCCAGCACCACGATGGAGGGCACACTGAACACTTGACAGGAGTGTCTTGTTCAAGCCCTGAAACCACCCACAGGAAAACCTGAAGCCCAGGCCACCCCGTAATCGCGGCTATTCTCCACGTATTTGGGGGTGAAGAACAGGTCTACCAGCTTTCTTTCATTTTTAAACTCTCTCTTCTGACTTCCACTGTGCTGCTTAAAAAAATAATAAAAAATGAAAACAAAAAATATTGGGACTGAAGTCAAGCAGTAAACTTTATTTCCTGTGCAATAATGTGTTTCTTCTTGGGGTGCTCACGCTAGAGGGCCTGGGGAGTATTACTTCTTTCTGACCACTCCACACCCTGTGCCTCGCTGCCCCAGAGCAGCCTTTATCCATGGACACAGAAGAATCCCACATGTAGATGGGCCAATGCTGTAAGGATTTAAGCACAAACCTACTAGCTTAGCCTGTTCTCATTTTTGCCTGTTTTGCTTGCTTTTCAGGGACTTTAGTTAGCAGGTCTTCGCCTAGGCCCGTGGTCGGCAAACTCATTAGTCAACAGAGCCAAATATCAACAGTAAAACGATTGAAATTTCTTTTGAGAGCCAAATTTTTTAAACTTAAACTATATAGGTAGGTGCATTGTTATTAACTTAATTAGAGTTCTCCTAAGGCTTAGGAAGAGCCACACTCAAGGGGCCAAAGAGCCGCATGTGGCTCGCGAGCCGCGGTTTGCCGACTACTGGCCTAGGCCTTTGCATACACAGCAGGTACTCAGCGAATGTCTGCCACATGACATTTGTCATTTCTGTTGGTTCTGCCACAGAAACCAAGAGAAAAAGATAAAATTGGCCCAAACCCAGAGTGGGTGATTTTTCAAAAAATCTGTTTTTACAGGTAAAAGCATTTTTCAGTGGTAAAACGTGTGAATTTCTTTAACCCCAAAGTATGGAACTGAGTCCAGGGATTTATCCAAGTCCAAGGGTTCCAGAACTTGAGGCCCGAGGACAAGGAGGCTCCTGGGAAGGCGGGGATCAGGCAGGGGAACGACCCCGTTCTTAGCCGACGCCCCAGAGGAAAGGCCACCAAGCCTCTCACAGAAGGAGTTCAGAGGCCAAGACACCCACCCCACAGCCTGCGGTGGACTCCCGAGCTGAGTGGAGACTCAGAAGCGCATGCCCGGCCTGGGTGCGCTTCTGGGCTGAGGCCCGTGCCTCCGAGCCTCTCTGACTCATGAGCCTTATTTCCTATGGTGCCTCTCCTGCACTCAGAGGTTCTCCTTGGCCTTCTGAAGCCTCAGGCCTGCTGGGCAGCGTGAACTACAGCTTCAGAAATAGAGCTCAGGCGTGGCCCTGGCCGGGGCTCAGTGGAGCTCCGTTGGTTAGAGGATCGATCACCCGATACGCCAAGGATGCAGCTCCATCATCAGGGCGCGTACAAGAATCAACCAATGAAGGCGGAAGTGGGACAACAAATCCATGTCTCTCTCTCTCTCTTTCTCAAGTCAATAATTTTTTAAAAGGCCCAGGAGAGCGGTGCTCTGGGTCTCTGTTGAAATTGGGGAGGTTCGTACTCATGACTTTTACAATTATTTTCATTGACCGCATTCGTATCAGGAAGCAGTTGTAAGAAGTAGATGTGCATTGATATGATGTCAAAGGAGGCTGTTCTGTTATCCCCACCGAGGAGCTCCCCCGTGCTGAATGCCGCCTAGTTGTTCAGAAATAATTATCATGTTTTCACTTAAGCTGTAGAAAACTTAATTTATTAATTGGCTGCTACTTTATGTGTTGAATTTTAAGATATACAATAAATAAGGAAATTAGCATAAGAAGGCATTGAAAAATGCCAAAATTGACTAAATTCTGAAACTAGCAAGATGATTCTACGTTAAGAATAAGTAAATTTATTGCTTAGAGGGGTTTAATGACAAAGGCACAGACAACTGTTTTTATGGGCCTTAAGCTGCAGCTTTTGAATTTGAATTTTGACAGGACAGCATTATCAATGCTTTAATAATTCCAGGATTCAATGTACATATCTCAACAAGCAAAGAGAAAGCCCCCATCGGCCCTTTCTTTGTAAGGTTCTCGGGGTCTGAAATGATTTGGCAATAACGGGGGGCAGGGGAGAAAGAGAAGAGTTGCTGAGTCTGCAAATGAAGCAACACCCGTCCTAACTGCTGGTCCGAGTCCCGGAGGAAGTGATTCAGAGAATCCCCCGCGCTCCGCACCATGACTGTCAGCACGAATGGCCAGCAGCCTCACCTTTCACTGGCGCACCCAGAAGCCAGCTGCCAGCAGATGAGTGTCTGAAGCAAACCACTTGCCACATCCCCAGGTATTAACGGGACCAAATTGCATCCATTCTAAGTGGGGGCGGGAGAGAGGCCCCAGGGACACCCAGAAGCAGCTCTCACCAAGCTCTTCAGAGGCGACCCTGTGAGAACCACGCTGGTTTCACGGCTTATTTCAGAATTGTTTAAAAATTGATTTCAGAGAGGAGGGAGAGGAAGAGAGAGAGATAGAAACATCACTGATGAGAGAATCATTGGCCAGCCGCCTCCTGCACACCCCCTACTGGGGTTCCAGCCTGCAGCCCAGGACAGAACAGGGACCTCCTGGTTCATAGGCCGACACTCAGCCACTGAGCCCACAGGCCGGCTGTTTTGGGATTTTGTGTTCTCCTTCCTTGTGGAGTAACAGTTTCTGACTGGGTTCTGCACTTGCCATTTTATTTTTCCGGCCGTTGCTGGTCAAAAGCCCACCTTCACGTTCTTCGGCAGCTTCCCTTCCCTCCCTGGTGGAAATCCAGACTCTGCCAGCAGACCAACCCCTCTCCCCATCACAAGCCCCACCGCCTGTGTCCCCCAGGAACACGGAACCACATACAGTGCCCTCAGCACTACACGCTCCACAGCCCATACTGCACAGGGGCCCAGTCGACAGCGCTCCCTCTGAAGCCAGCTCACTGACTCCTGCACACGCAGCCTCTACATCTCAGGCCCAGTGCCTCCTCCGCCGTGAAGTCTTCCCTGACTGACGAGGCCAGCCGTGGGCAAACTACGGCCCGCGGGCCGGATCCGGCCCGTTTGAAATGAATAAAACCAAAAAAAAAAAGACCATACCCTTTTATGCAATGATGTTTACTTTGAATTTATATTAGTTCACACAAACACTCCATCCATGCTTTGTTCCGGCCCTCCGGTCCAGTTTAAGAACCCATTGTGGCCCTCGAGTCAAAAAGTTTGCCCACCCCTGGACTAGGCAGATATTTTCCTGCCTCTGCTCCCACTGCCCTGCAAGCAGGCGTCCATGAGGTAACTGTCACACTGAACTGTGTACCTGCTGTCCATCCCCACCCCCCCGCTCCCCCCCCCTCACTTCGGGAATATCCTTCCTGTTGCCACTGCAGGGCCAGCTACAGGTGAGGCAGAGCCCTCCGCCGCCTCCGCCTCTGCTGCCACTCCCACTCCCACTCCAACCCCCACTCCCACTCCCACTCCCACCCCCACCCCCACTCCCACGGAGCGGGCCCACCCCGCCGGGAGCCCTGAAGCTGCTGTGGCCTCCCAGAGGCCCGTGTTCAGGCTTAGGGCTGAGGGGTGCGGGCGGCCCTCCCTGCATGTCATGAATGAAGAGCAATGGTGAGGGAACTCGCCTGGTGTGGCCCCACGCATCTCACTGTTTCTGCTTCACTGCGAGCAAGAGTCCGAGCGTGGTCTTGCTGGCAGAGCTGAACAATCCTACGTGGCCAGCCCTACAGGAGGCAGCATCTCAGGGAGAGAGCGTGAGGAGAGAGGGAGTGCGGGACGACCTCCACTCTGCCCGGGTCGGGGGCGGGAGAGACACCTGCATGCCACGCTGGGCAGTGCCAGGCACGCTGCCTGTGCTGTCTCCTCAGCCTGAAGCCCCCGCCCTAGCACAGCCCCCACCCCACACCCCTATAGAGAGTGCCCCCCAACACCCCTCAGTACAGCAAGGGCAGGACCTGCAGGAGCGAACAGCAGTGTGAGTAGTGACAACGGGCAGTCATGCACCCCAAAGTCTGGACCACGGTCAGTTCACTTCTCGGGAGGAGGAGCCAGGCTGAGAGAGGGGTACGCCCTGGAGAAAACAGGGGCGAAGAGCACCACCACCCCACACAGTGCCCGCTGGAGCCCACAGAAGGCCCGAGAACCAGAGAGGGGAGGAGGCAGAGGTTACTGAACGCTGGAGCAGGAAGGTGAGGTGAGCATTCCAGGGGCCTGGTCAGCACGTGCCAGGACAGAGGACGCTGGGACTCCTGGGACTTTCCTGTAGACCCTGTGCTCACGTCGTTCACTAGCAGTAACGGCTGCGTTCCTGAGTGTCTGCCACCTCCCAACCTACACGCACGTAGCTAACTGCCCTCAGAGCAGCCTTGCCAGGTATAGAATACAGTGGGGCCTTGACTTACGAGTGTCCCGACTAACGAGTTTTTCGAGATACGAGCAGTCTCTCGGCCGATTTTTTGCTTTAGGTTGCGAGCTAAAATTCGAGTTACGAGCCAGCTTCGGATACCCCACCGCTAGTTGGCGCAGCGAACATCACAGTGAACGCCACAACATCAGCTCAGAATTTCAATTCATTGTAATGGTGAAAATTGATTTGACATACGAGTAATTTGAGTTACGAGCTCCGTCACGGAACGAATTAAATTCGTAAGTCAAGGCCCCACTGTACTCTCATTTCACAGGAGAACGCCCCACAGAGGGGGCGCTGCCAGTGTGGGCGGGTTAGTGAGCAGCAGAGCCAGACTGTCTGACCCTCACGTGCGCTCTCCCACGGTACCAGCGGCCCTGCTGTCCCTCAGCCCTGGTCTCTGCTAGACCCCCCCTGTGACAGCAGGTGGTCAGAACCAGGACCTCCATGTCCAATTCTGCACTTTCTATCCTGTCCTGCCGTAGAGAAGACACCGATTCCACAAATGGCGCTCCACGGGCAGTCACCTGCAAAAAACTAACCTGCACCAAATACAAGAAGCTCAAAGCGGATCAAAGATCTAAATGCAAAGCCTAAAACTATAAAACAACTAACAGAAAACATGGAAGAAAACCTTTATTCTCTTGGATTTGGCAAAGATTTCTTACACGTGGCATCAAAAGACTGATCCATAAGAAATAAATATTAAAAACTATTACATCAAACGTTAAAACTTCTGCTCTTAAAAGGCTCTGTCAAGAGAATAAAGACAAGCCACAGATAGAGAAAAAAAATATAGGCACATATCTGATGAAAGACTTGTACACATAAGAATAAAGAACCCTCAAAATGAAGAAAATACCGAATTTTTAAAATAGGCAAACGATTTGAACTGTATCATCAAATAGGATATACAGATGGTACATTAAGCCCATGAAAAAAATACATCAATATTCATTAGGAAATGCAAATTAAAACCACAATGTGATATCATCACACATCTATTGGAATGATAAAAAACAAACAAAACAAAAGCAAAACTGACAAAATCAAGGACATGGAGTAATTGGAACGCTCGTTCATTGTTGTTAGGAATTCAAAATGGTACAGTCACTTTGAAAAACACTGCTAATTTTTCATAAAGTCAAACACAGATTCGCCACACAACCCAGCAATTCTCCGACTCTTAGGTGAAATGAAAATTTATCTTCACACAAAAACCTGTATGTAAATGAATATTGATAACCACCAAAAACTGGAAAGGAACCAAATGTCCTTAATTGGTGAATGGATAAACAAACTGGGGATACAGAATACTGCCTGGCAACAAAAGGAACCAAACACCGAGATTACATATTCATAAAACCGTGGAAAAGAGAGCATGGCTGAATACCAAATGCATCACGCCAAGTGAAGGAAGACAGAGTCAAGTGAGTTTGGAGCAATTTCCATGGCATTCTGGAAAAGGTAAAGCTATAGGGACAGAAAGCAGATCAGGGTTAGCGGGGCTGGAAGAGGGGGTAGGGCTTGACTACACAGCGGTGGGAGGGAACTTGGGGGTGACAGGCTGTTCTGTGTCTTGGGGTGGTGGTTGCCGATGGCATGGATTTGTCAAAGCTCACAGAACTGTACACTCAGGAGAGTAAATTTTACCAAATGCCAATTATATGTCAACATTTAAATAGTAAGATGGGGAAAGTGTATCTGTTATTTATAAAATTACTAGAGGCCCAGTGCATGAAATTGCACTGGGGTCCCTCAGCCTGGCCTGCGCCTTCTCGAACTCGGGGAGTCCTCAGGGAATGCTCGACTGCCGCCTTAGGCTCGCTCACCACATTAGCACTGCTGAGGAGGCAGGAGAGGCTCCTGCCACCGCCACTGCGCTCGCCAGCCTTGAGACCAGCTTCTGGCTGAGCGGCACTCCCCCTGTGGGAGTGCACTGACCACCAGGGGGCAGCTCCTGCATTGAGTGTCTGCCCCTGGTCGTCAGTGCATGCCATAGCAACCGGGTGTTCCACTGTTCAGTCGATTTGCATATTAGCCTTTTATTATATAGGTTAGAGACAGCGTAATGGAGGAGTTAAGAACATAGATATGAAGCTAAAGGCCCCGTTAACTTATTCCACACCCTCAGAAGGCCGTAGAGATGAAACCGGAGGAGGCGTGTGAACCAGCAGAGATCACACAAGGGCCCCAAGCATTAGCAGGTGCTGTAACTTCCATTCCCCGAGGAAGGTCACCTCCATCAGCCGCCCTTCATGCACACTGCGCACGCGCTGGCTGGGGACTGTGCCTGGGACACGGGGACACACTCAGCCCCCGGCAGCTGCCTCACTGCATCCGTCCCAGCCAGAGCTCCTTGTAGACCAAAAGCCAGAGGAAGGCGTTTTGTGCAAGAACGGAAAGGTGGTGAGGTGGAAGCCATGTCACCACGCAGCGTGCAGAGGCCGTCTTCAGACCCCTGGGCAGGACCTGAGGACCCACCCTTCATATTCACAAATCCATGGAAAAGAGAGCGTGGCTGAATACCAACTGCATCACGCCAAGTGAAGGCGTGTGGGAGCGGGCTGCCTGTCCGGGGAGAGGGCAGCACGGACGCCCACATTCTGGGATGTGAACACAGAGCCCAGGGCCACACAAGGCTTCACAGTTCCCGTCCCGGCCAACTTCGTGGCCCGTCCCAGCCCAGGAGCCTCCCCGGTGTTTGACGGCAACGCCACCGCTGGGGGGAGGTGTGAGGGGTGGCTACGAAGTCAGTAAGTTCCTTTCTCGCTTTGACATGAATGACGGCCAGCACTGTGCTCTCCCCAGGGAGACCCACTCTTCCGGTTGTCGGGGAAGCAAGACATGGGGAACATGCAGTGACGTTCGGGTCTGACTAAAAGCTCCTCTCTCTCCCTCTCTCTCTGTCTCTCCCTCTCTCTCTCACAGAGAGGAGGGGGATTCTTCTCTCTCTCTCATGCACAGAGGAGGGGGTTCTTCTCTCTCTCTCTCTCTCTCTAGCACAGAGGAGGGGGCGTTCTTCAACCCCCTGCCAGATCGCCCTAATCTTCCTGAAGATAAGGGGATTGGGTTATGATGAAAAGTCCGGGCGCAGGAAACACATTCTGCCTCGATGGCTAAAACCTGATCCAGACAACAATTTAGAGCAGGCGCGGCTCCCACCCCACCAGGAGGCGTTTCTGCGTACAATTAAGTTAACAAAACCAAGAAGAGCAGAAACTGATCCTGGCTCACTGATGTCCTTTAAGCAATTGCTCATATTTCAAGTCGACTCGAGTTTCCGTAAAAACCTTTTCTTGGGCAGAGAACGCTCATTCCTTTGACTACGGCTTTAACTCGATGTGCTTTTACTCCTTCTTCAGAAATCACTGTTCCTTCCTTTGGCTCAATCCCGCCTCCTGTGCCCAAGTTCACGGCTGATAGGCACAGCCTGGCTGAGGGGCAGCGCATGTGGGAATGAGGGGAACTGAGGAAGCTCTCTCAGTGCTGGCGGCCCTCTCTCGGCAGGACCCCCGTCCTCTCTCGGCAGGACGCTGGCTATCACCCCAGGGCCCCTGCCCTCTCTCCGCAGGACACTGGCTATCACCCCAGGGTCCTGTCCTCTCTCAGGACGCGGGCTACCCCAGGGCTCCCTCGCTCACAGAGTGCGGAGGCCTCAGCAGGATCAAAGAAAGGGAATTCCTTGTTACACCGGAGGGTCTGGGAAAAGAAACTGAAATAATTGCCAAAGACAACAATGAACCCTGCTTGGGGGCAGTGGGCTTAGAATCACAGCAGCAGCGAATGGGAACTTACCAGGGCTCCCCCTGCCAGAGCCACTGACCACACAGTTTTCCGAGTGGGTCGTGGCTCGTGTCTCAGCTCTCCCCACAGCAGGTACTGGGGGAAAGAAGGCACAGCTTCCTGCGCTCAGACAGGCCGGCCCCGGAGGAGCGGCACAGGCACCTGGAGCGCTCGGAGAATCTGGTCGGTGCTTATCCGCACGTGTTCATTGGCTCCAAACACCTGAATCCTCACCTATGTACCTGCAAGCGAACCACAGACTTCCAGCCAAGATGCTGTCAGCTCAGACTTTGGAGTGCTCCCCCGGCTCCAGACCCGGAGCACTGGGACGTAAAATATAAAGAGGAACCCAAGTACTAATAGCTTTACGAGGCCAACATACCAGACACACGTCTCCCTGGACAGACATGGAGCAGCAACGGGAAGCAGTGAGCTGAGCATGTGGGGCCTCGGGTCTGGGAGCGGAGTCACAGTGTCAGGTCAGTTTCGAGGGTTACCGGGGACTGAAATGCTCCGCCGGAGAAAGGCGAGGAGGGGAGCTCTCAGCCTGAAGCCGGGGTGAGGAGCTCCTGTTTATAAATCAGAGGCTGAGGACACCTGTTCACAGGGAGCTGTTGGCCTGGGAAGGCTGGCGGCAGGGCAGAGCCAGGATGCCTGTGGAGAGCGGCTACAGTGTTTGGACAGGTTCAAGCCTCGGACTCATGAGAGGGCACAGTCCCACGTGCAAGTCCCAGCTTGGAGGGCAGAGCCCTCCCAGCACAATTATAGCCAACAGCTATAGTTGTGAGCTTGAACCTGTGGTCCGAACATGTGGCCCCACGTGCCTGAGTGATGTGGGCTTGGTGGAGTTCAGGTGCATGTAATTGAGTAGATTTGAAACCCATGAGAATGTTGTAAACATCTTGACCACGCCCTTACTTTGCCTCGTGGAATCTGCTATAAAATAAAGACACGGCTTGGAATCCATGGCGCTGTCTCTCCATCCGAGAGGGTGGCGTCCCACCCAGACCCAGCTTTTTCTCTTGTCTGTCTTTTCTCCATCCTTCACTGCCCCCTCTCATGGTCACTGAACCTGGCTGAGCTGGCACGGGACATAAGCGCCCAACGTGGGGCTGAGTATGCCATGGCCGTGCCGGCTCGCCACAGATGCCCATCACCTAGTAACCGGACCCGGCCCAGCCTGCACAGCACTGGGACGCAGCAGGTGCCAACGCCACTGAGTCCAGTTCTGAGCTGGGCCTGACGGGCCTGGGAGAGGCAAGTACAAAGCTCCCAGCTGGAGGGATGAGCACAGGGAGAGAGAAAGGAACAAAACAAAACCCAAAGGGGCAAACATGAGCCCGCTGTCCCAAACGCTAACACACTCAGTGAAGTGCAGCGCTAAGGAAGGTAACCAGCAAAAATCAACCAGCAGAGCTTGGTCTGAGTCCAGTAAAATCAGCTACGGCGCTGACTGACGATGTCAAAAAATAAACAACAGAGAGGCACGCGTTAGAGTGAACACAACGTTATCCAACAGAAACAGGTAAAAAGTGAATCCGAAATCTGGGAAATTAAAAAACAGTCATTAAACAAACTCAATAGCAAAACCTTTCCTGGGACATGGTTTAAGGGAGCGTTATTTCTGGGAAACATGGAATAAACGCCAGAAGCCACATGCAGACCACGGGGAGCAGGACGTGGGCGGAAACAGAGCAAGGCTAATTACGTTTCATCTGGGTCCGGTACTGCGACTTTCAAACTGCACACGTGTATCACTTTAGTAACAATTAAAATAAAAAAAGACCACGACAAATAACATGAACGTAGGGAACCTTTTTCTGCCAGGGGCCATGTGGATATTTATAACATCATTCTTGGGCCATACAACAGTACCAACTTAAACGTTAGCCTGCTGTATTTGGTCAAACATTTAACTAACTCACCCCTGATGCCTTGGCAGGGCCAGACCAAGTGATTTTTTGGGCCTTATATGGCCCACGGGCCGGACGTTCCTCACCTCTGTTCTAGTCTAAATTATATTCTTGGAATGAAGCAAACCGTCAGTGAGATAAGCACTTAGATGACATATTTCTTCACCCTTTTTGATACTTCTTTCGTTAAATTATAATTTGAAATTATGCCAAGCAGCCGCATTGAGGAATATTATGAAAATTGGCCATTTACGTTGCTGGGGAGTTCTGATAAGAATGTTGGCCATCAACCTCAGGGGACCCTGTGAGCCGCAGGCCTCGGTGCCAGGAGCAGCCGTGCTCGAGCCGCGGACGGGGTGCGAGTTGTGAAACCAGTCTCTTAGCTTTGGCTGCTGGGAAAGCTGGAGCACATCTTGTATGTAAAATCACATGGCGTGCACTCTGGGTACTAACCTGCTTTCAGCTTATTCATGGTCACTCTTATTTCACAATCATTACAAACTGTGTTGCTGCTTTACTATGTGTGTGTGCATGTGTGTGCCTGTCGGCCACTTCAGAATCTTTGGGGTGGGGAAAGGGGTACAATTAGATACAAAGGTTATGTAAAGGAAGAGAAGAGCGAAGAGAAGAGAAGAAAGAAGAGACCAGAAACTGAGGCAGCTGGATCATGGGGCATGACATTGGAGGACAGTGGATGCCAAGGTAAGAGCCAGACGCTGACCCTGAAGACTAGATACTGCTCCATGCTGTAGACTTCTGGAGCGGAGAAGTGGCATCTAAGAGAACATTATCAGGGGTCGAGATGGATGGAAGGGAAGAGACTGGGGGCCAGGTGACCAGTTAGGGGCAACTCCATCGAGGAGTGAGGCATCAGGGCTGTGGCTAAATTAAAAGACACTGTTTTAAAAGAAGGATCAACCAGCTGTGCCAGGCTTTAGGAAGAAAGACTGTCATGGCAAGGAAGTATGGGTTTGGGGGTGTTTTTTTTGCAACAAAACATGTGACACCCAGAAAGCACGCTACATATTACACACAACTTTTGGAAACACTCAATTCCATTGGGTCTGTTCTGCTTCTATTGCCTTGTATTTTGAGCTGGGCAGCCACAGGAGAAGCCAAATCATTCCAAAACCTTCTTTGGAGGTAAATTTGACTGCCCCCCAAAATTAAGCAGCTGCTGATTACAGATGACAACTCACCCACACATGTAAATCACACCCACTACCGAAAGCCTCTTGCCTCCCTGAAACAGGACACACGGCAGAGCAGTCACATGCGCACACAGGCACCTAATAAACGGAGGCCTAGACGAAGGTTCTAGGTTCCAAGAAAAGCAGACACATAAGCCTGACAGTAAATTTGCTTCTGGCGGAACTTACTGTGAATTTACGATCGTTTGGGACTGCACGAGGCTGGATTTACTTCTGTTATGTTTTCAGAGCAAATCCACAGCATGGCGATTCAGAAGGGAGATTTATACTGCTAATCAGAATAAAACTTTCATGGAAATAGAAACTTACAATATAACTGATGAACTAACTGAAAGCAAGTTCACATTCTCATCTAAACACTTACCCCACTCACTGTCACTAGGAAACATTCAGAGAAACATGAGACCACAGAGCTGGAGGGACCTTCCCTGAGACCATCAGCCTCATTCTCTTGTATTTGTCCTTCTCCGTCCCACTCCCTTCACTTAGCATAATGCCCTCAAGGTCCATCCATGTCAGGACAAGTGGCAAGATTTGTTTTTAATGGCTGAATAACATACACACACACCCTGCTAGTTCTCTTTCTCTGAAGCACCCTAATACAATATTAAACACACTGTTAGTTCAGAGGAAGAAGATGGTCTCAGTGGATGTGCTGGACACTGCCGATGGGCTAACCCAGTGGTTGGCAAACTGCGGCCCCTTGAGTGTGGCTCTTCCACAAAATACCACGTGTGGGCGCGCACGTACAGTGCGATTGAAACTTCGTGGCCACACTCAAGGGGCCAAAGAGCCGCATGTGGCTCTCGAGCTGCAGTTTGCCGACCACTGGGCTAACCGAAAGCCATTCACAGCCTCTTCTGCCCTTGTCTTCCTCGAGTATAAAGGCTGAAAAGTGAACACCCAGTTTCCTCACCTCTTTCACAGCTAGAAGTCATCACGTGAGACAGTTTTGAACAATAAGATGCAGGTGGAAATCCCTAGGAGGGTTTCCCTTTGTTCGCTGCCTTTTTAAAAATTATTAACTTTAGAAAGAGGAAGGGAGAGAGACAGAGAGAAACATCGATGAGAGGGAGACATCCATTGGCTGCCTCCTTCACACCCCACACTGGGGGATCCATCCCACAACCTGGGCATGTGCCCTGAACAATAATCCAACCGTGACCTCCTGGTTCATAGGTCAACGCTCAACCACTAAGCCCCACCGGCCGGGCTGTTCTCTGCTTTTTATTGCCTCTTCTTTTCCATGTCCAGAGCTTGGACACATTGAGTAAGGGTGGGGACAGCAGGCAGCCTGGGACCATGAGGCACACGCTAGGGACAGCTGAGGAACAAGACCGGAGGATGCTGGCCTGTGATGAGCTAGCTGAGAAGTTGCTCCTGTCTTGGGCTGTAGCTTCTCTAGAATTTTTCAGACAAATACACCTGCTAAAGTGAGTTCAGTTATCTGCTTTTTGTAGCCAAGCCCTCTCCTAATATACCATTCTAGCCAGATTTCAACTGTAACAATAAGCCAAAGTGAACATGACCCCAATTTGAACAGAATACAAGCACACATTTGAGACACTTTTGAGGAACTGCCATACAGATGTCACGGAAGAGGCACTGAATCCGAAGGCCTTCCCATCCCCAACCAAGGCTATGGGTGAAAGCGAGCTTGCTGCCCGACGTTCCAGATGAGTCTGGGAGAAACCCAGGGCAGCCCCTATGCTTCCCGTCGTGCCTGCGAGGGAAAAGGTTGACACTAAGGGGATGGAATCCTGGGAAACTATTAGCAGTGGGCCCACCTTTTCCCACCTGATTCACTTATTTCTACAAGTTCTTTTTCATAAGAAACAGATCATGTTCACTGGTTCCTACAGCATTAGAATGAGCTCATGGGCCTTCTCCCCATGAATGCTGGCATCAGAGGCCACAGGAAGTCGTGGTACAGAGGAAAATACACTAGATTTCGTCAAAAGGTCCGGGGGTGAGACACGTTTAATGCCTACGTTCCCTCAGACTCTGCGCGCCATGGGTTCCTGCTGAGGTTAAACCTCGAATTGCTGGTGGGTGATAACAGTTCCAGTGAATGAAACATGGGCAGCCCTGTGCATTCCTGTATTCACTTCCGTTTCCTACGACGCAGTGACGGTCGCTTAGGTGTGGACCAATGACATAAAAGTAGAGTTCTCAGCAAGATCGCTGGATACCACCTGGCACATACCTTGTCCTGCGTCAGGCACCGGGCGCAGTCACAGTCGAAGCAGTACTGGTCCCTCAGCTGCTGCCGGCGCTCCGCACTGGTCATCAGCATGTCCAGGTAGCAGATGGTGAGCTGCGGGCCAGAGAGAAAAGGGGCCACATGGCTGCTGTGCTCATTTCCTTTAACAAATGGCCATTATTGCTAATTATTAAAGTAAAACATACTTTTATTTTTATTTTTAAAAATCTTTATTGTTGAAAGTATTACATGTCACATGATCTCCCTCATATGTGGAATCTCATGAACAAAATAAACAGATAAACCAAGTGGATCCAGAGACATGGAAGCATGGAACAGACGGCGGAATCTCAGAGGCAAGGCAGGCAGGGAGGGTGGGAGGTGATCAACCAACGCCCTTGTATGCATAACCCATGGACACAGAGAGTGGGGTGGTGAAGGCTGGGGGGGGGGGGAGGCTGGAGGGGGCCCATGGGGGTAAAACATATCTATCACACACCAAAAAGCGTACAAATAAGATATTACTCCGTGTCTCCTCCAAAATAATCACGTGTAAAATTTTCTTGCAATACCTTCCAATCTTATGTGGTGAGCACATATATTTATTTTAAGGAACTGGGCTCATTAACTCTGGACACGTTTACCTCTTACCTTTCATTCACTGGGCAGTAAAGTATCAAGAGCTGTTATATGTTCGGTGTCGCTAAGGTGTGTTTAATAAATTCTACAATCACTGGTAATCAGAGGAGCCAACACAGCCCTGGCAGCCAATGGGTGGCAGATGACGTGGCCAGATTGCTTACATCCAGTCAGCTGCACAGCGGCCTCTCGGAACTCAGGGGTGACCAGACCTGGTATCTTTGCAATGAGGAGACTGTTTTCTTCCTGATGACTCGATTCCAAACCAAAGTGGAATAAAGCATGAGGAGAACCTCATGTCAGGATGCAACCTCCGCTGCAGGCTCTTAAACTGACTTCCTGTGACCTTTCCAAATACAGCAACTGTGCCCTGTCTTGGAAGGTGAAAGGTCATAGGTGAGAAGGCACACTCCAGGGGCTTCTCGGGTTTCTGTGTAGCCCCAGTGTCCAATTCAGGACACAGGCCTTCAGGGAACATCATGATGCTGACACATTTCTCACCAGACAGATCTCCTAGGTGCTGCAAGTCCAATTCAAAATATACAGAATCCAACTGCTGAGCCCCACCCCCACCCCCACCCCCAACCGTGCATCTCAGTCGGTGCCTTCTCAATTCATCTTTGGCGTTATCCACCTGAAACCGTGGCGTCACCACGGACTTCTCTTTCCTTCACGCCCCATCGGGTCCGCCAGGAAGTTCTGTGGGCTCAACTCAACATTCTATCCTGAACCTCTTCTGCTGTTTCCAGTGCTGCCACCACCCCGGTCTGAGCCCCCATCCCTGCTCCTGTGAGATGCAAGTCTCACCGCTGGTCTCCTTGAGTCCCCTGGGCCCCTGCACCCCGTCCTCTGAAACGGGCGTCCTCTGCTCCACGGCTCCCCCTTTGCTTAGAGCAGTGGTTCTCAACCTTCCTGATGCCGCGACCCTTTAATACAGTTCCTCATGTGGTGGTGACCCCCAATTTCATTGTTACAGATTGAACATCATTAAAGCATAGTGATTAATCACAAAAACAATATGTAATTATATATGTGTTTTCCGATGGTCTTAGGTGACCCCTGTGAAAGGATCATTTGACCCCCAAAGGGGTCTCGACCCATAGGTTGAGAACCGCTGGCTTAGAGCAAAGCGTCCCCACAGCTCCAGTGCGCTTCCTGGCAGATGCTGGCCATACCGCACTAGTCTGCATGGCATAAGCAAAGCTGACATTTCACAAACTGCATAGCAATTGTAAGAGAAACTTGCTGTGCCTCTCATATAAAATATTAGGCACCACCCGGCCTAGACCTCCCCGTACCGCCCAGCCTGGACCTCCCCGCACCGCCCAGCCTGGACCTCCCCGCACCACCCAGCCTAGACCTCCCCGAACCATCCAGCCTGGACCTCCCCGCACCACCCAGCCTGGACCTCCCCGCACCACCCAGCCTGGACCTCCCCGCACCACCCAGCCTGGACCTCCCCGCACCACCCAGCCTGGACCTCCCCGCACCACCCAGCCTGGACCTCCCCGCACCACCCAGCCTGGACCTCCCCGCACCACCCAGCCTGGACCTCCCCGCACCATCCAGCCTGGACCTCCCCGCACCATCCAGCCTGGACCTCCCGGCACCACCCGGCCTGGACCTCCCGGCACCACCCGGCCTGGACCACCCAAGCCCCTGCTAAGCTCTGTTCTGAGACCCCTGGCTCCTCGGGCTCAGCCTACAGCCACATGCGCTTTCCCCACATCTTTCTTCTGCTTCGTGACCTGAAGCCAGGGCTGCCTCTGAGGTGCAAAGGTGAGCCAGGCGAGCGCCTCTCGTTCACAGAGAGCGCTGTACCCCAGTTCCACATGACCACGTCTAAGCAGCTTCAGAAGCAGCCTGTTAGCAAGGCCGGGGCAGCGCACACCTGGCTTCCTCCCTCAGGCACAGGTCCTCGGTCTCCTCCAATGAGGTGAGGAGGTAGACGAGCTGATCTCTGCTCCCTCTCGGCTTCGCTCTAGGGCCCTAATTCTCAACCCAGACCCTGGCCCGTGGGCCTCAGCCCCAGCTTCAGATCAGACCAACGGCAGGGCTCACTGGGTGATTACGATGTGCCCAGTGCGAAGCCAACAAATCCGGGACTTGCCACGCCAGAGAATACGCTGACCCACCCACGACTTCACTACAAGGGCCGGAGCTCATGTGTGGTCGTGCCAGGCAGTGGCTGGGCAACAGGAGGCTAGTTATTTATTTCCTTCAAGCCCAGGAAACAGACTCCTACAGCCTCCCTCCCCATCCACCACGCACCACACACCACGCACCACCCACCAACCACCATCCACCATCGGAACCGCCTGGACCCATTACCAGACTGTGCAGTGGCCTTCTACCCGGCTCCCTGCAGCCTCAGCCGCCCTTTTGCCTCTAAACTGCTTTGAGAGAGACCTTCCCAGTGCTCGCACCTGATCCCTCATCCTCCCCGGTGAGATTTCCGATGGCTGCTCCCGCCTCCGGGATAAAGGCACACAAGGGCTTCGCGGCTCACTGTCTGTCTGCCTTTCGGTCTTAGTGTTCCTCGTCCACCCGGAGTCGGTCACAATCAGGTGCACTGACTGACACACCGCGGAACCGTGTGCACGATGCCCGCCGTGAGCACCAGGCACCCCTGCCTCAGCCGCCAGGCCTTCTCCCCGTCCGCTCAGAACTCTCGCCCTGCAGGCTGGGCTCCAAGGCGCCTCTCCATGAAGGCTGCCCGCTCCCCGCCGTTCCTCCTTCGTGGCATTGAAGTTCACAAACCCACGGTGTCAAAGCTGAAGGCCTCGAAGGCAGAAGCATCGTGACTCGTATTTGGGGAAACACGCAGCCAGGGTCCTAACTGGTAATGACAGCTGAGTCGTTCCATCAGCCAAAGATGGAAACCTTTCCCCAGACTCCCTGGCGCAGTTTTATTGGAGACTCTGCCACTGAAGGTGGGGCTCACTTAGGGGGAAGCATGTGTCAGGCTTGCCCAGGTCGGCGGACAGTTAATGGAACGGAACACAATCACACTCAGCGGTGAATGCCACTGGCCACGCCTCCCGCTCCCGCAGCTCTCGTGGGAAGCGCAGCGACATCCCCAGCGAGTGACCGCAGGAGGCACTGGCTGGACACTGAATGCAGTGCTTCCCTGGAAACGTCCAGGCAAAGGGAACCTTCCCAGGAAGCCCAGCTTCCCATGAGGGGCGGCTGTGGGTACTTGAGGCCCCATTAAAGGGAAACTGTTGTCGTTTCTGGAATGGCACTGCCACAGTTGTACACTGTTATGCTAATACTGGCTCTGAACTGAAAAATGACCACCCCCGACTCCCCGGCCAGCAGGCCACCGCCTCAGCATGGAGGACTGCAGCATCCTGACCTTGTTCCCGCAACCGCGCCCACACAGACAATGTCATCATGCAGCTGCTTTGCCCGCCCCTTCAGTGACGCTCCATCGCTGTCCCCTCCCTCCCGCAGACCTTCACTGAGGGCCTCCTGTCCACCAGGCACCGTCAGGGAAACTTCAGGTGCACCGAGCCCCTGGGCAAGGCTGCCCTGGGTTCCCCGGCCTGGGCCCCGCATGTCCCCTCGTCTGCTGGGCACAGCTGCACGCTCCAGCCCACCGACCTGACCTGCTTCCTGCTCCTGAGCTCGCCGTTCGGTCCCGGGCCTGCGTGTCTGTCTAGAACGCCTTCCCCAGTTTTGCCAACTTTAACTCTATGAAGCCTTAAGGGGCCAGGACTCCCTGCTCCGGAAGCCTTCCTTGACCACGCCCCGCCCCTGCCCCTCACCCCACCTAGTGCCCTGCTCTGAACTTCCGGAAAGCTCTGTGCACATTGACACGACTGACCTTCACATGTTCTACCCCGGTTTTCTGTTCTGCGTCCGTGTCCTCAATTGTGCCTTGACGTGCTGAAGGCGAGGCTGGGCCCTACTCATCCTTGTGGTCCTGATGCCACCTGGGGGCGCGGCCCGTAGGCAGGCAGGGGTTCTGCTAAATGACTCAGCACATAAGCAAAGCTGACTGGGTGAGGAACCAGGGTCCGAACCCCAGCACTTACATTGAACCTGACGTTAGGGACACTAACTTGCTCAACTCCTGCAAAGCACAGTTCTCTCCATCACTGGGCTCCTGGGAATGCTGGCAGCCGATGACATTGTTGGCAACAGTGATAACCTCCCCAAACAGGAAGTCCCATGACGGTGGTCTGGCCTGTCCACCTTTCTTCCCTAACGCACGTTCTAGAAGACTGTCCGACGATAATATGTGTTTCATAACCTGGCAAAACCCTGAAGGCAGCCATCAGCCATCCAGCTTGTGAGCCTTAAACAAAACAAACCCACAACACAGCCACCTCAGCATCACAGTGAAAGCCTTTAAATAGAAAAGTGTTCACTTAGGTGCTGCTTTAACGGAAATGGCCCCCAAGTGGCCAAAGGTGGGTTTCCGGGGAGAGAAACAAAGGGTGAGAAGCCTCCACGGTGACTTCCGGGCACCTTTCCTGCTCCTGTCTGGCTTAAACGTTCCCTCTCACACTGGGACGGCTGGCTCCTGTGTCACTTTCTTTCCAGGGTCGCCCGCCCCCGGGTGCTGGTAGTTTCAAACCGGAGGCTGAGTCTGTTCACCTCTGGCTGTGCCTGTAGGACGCCTCACCCATCACCCAGCAGGTCCAGGCCGGGGAGTGTCCAAGCCACAGGCACGGTGCCTCCTCCCTCACGGGGCCTCAGGCTGGTACTCACATGCCCATAGCACATAGGAAACTGGGCGGGCCCTGGTGAGCAAGAAAGCTGCAATGCAGAGTTGATGCTGAAATGACCAAATTTTCTAAATTTACTTGTTACCCAATTTAACGACAGCAAATATTTGCACAATGAAAAGGAATGACCCCTCCTCACCAAGCCCGGCACGCCTTGCCTCACGGTTCTCCTTCTCCCCTGCTCTGCCCAGGGGTCAGCTTTAATGTGCAGGATGCATTCAGGGGTGGGGCAGCCTCAGGCATAACTGAGCGGACGCCAGCCTCCTTCAGTGATGCACAGTCCTGCACAGTCCACAGGTGTCCCCTGGATGCCCACCGGGCCCCCGGGAGAAGCACAAGCTTGTCCAGGGAGGGCTGAGGGGAGAACCTCGCCCTGTGGAGAAGCTGCTTGGACAAGTACCGCGGGGAGAACATCCGCACCTGCAGGGCCCGATGCAGGCAGAGCCGCCTTGTGTGGGGCGAGAGGAAGGGGTGGTGCTTGTCTCTCCAGAGATGGAAGGAGAAGGGCATGAAACAGTAAAATAAACACCAAAAGACGAGGTGTGTTTGCGACTAAGTGAAAACCAACCAAGGAGAATGCCTGGCAGGCAAGCCTAGAAAACAAGATGTCAGAAAATGTCTCCTTTGTTTCTGAAAATGCCAATCATTTCTAACCTTGATAAGCAAACAGAATTTTGTTTAAAATTTAGTAAAACACCACCATCGTCAGCATCAGCACCATAATCATGATTATCAAGGACAGCAGCCACCCCTCAGAACTAAACTAAGTTGCTGACAATGGACAGGTTCCCTTTCTCAGCCGCCTTGAAGCCGTGTCCGGCCCCAGAAACAAATCTCAGTGCCCCACCCCCACCCCCCACCCCCGCCCCTCTTATTGCTGACAGAGCTCCCAAAGGCCTGGTCCTGAAGACGGGAAACTCATGAATGCCTTTGTAAGCGGCAGCTTATTCAGTGGAAGATCAGTTGCGGGGGAGTCTTATCGGGCCAAATCCTTGTCTACATCAAATACTTGTGTTTTACTGGCCGAGTGCTGTATAGATGCAGTAAAATCTTATGACCACTCTGTCTTCCTCGCAATAAACATCCACTTTAGCAGCTGGGAGGGGAGAAGAGACTGGGTTCTCCGCAGCGTCCTTATCCGTAACCCAGAGTTCAGGTGGCAGCTGCGCAAGCCCAGTGCCGGCGCGGGCAGCAGCCGGGAGCAGCCCATCCCAGACCCTGGCTTCTGAGCGGTTCCTCATCAGCAGGGCTGCCTGGCCGGCCACACATGGGAGGGTCAAGGCCAGGCCGCTGCCAGAGGTCACAGCCCTGCTTCCCTTCGCATCTTTGCCTGAACAATCACCAGACAGGCCGATAGGTTTGTAAAGGCCCAATGACAACCTAAAAGGTTACAGCTGATCTGCTTTCTTAATACAAGTGAAAGGGAGTCACCATGGAGATGTGAGGAGTGGCCCTGAGATAAGCAAGCCCTGGGGGCTCATGCCATGGAAGGATGAGGACCAGCTGCAGAAACGTGAGGCATGAACTGTCGTGTGTTCAGGACACACACACTGTCGTGCACACACCTCTCACATACATACACTAGGGACCATCACCATCCAGGAAAACGGCAACTAAAAGTCAGCCGGGCTATAACCTGGAGAGTAACGATGGGGAAGTCGGCCGGGCTGAGGCGGCGTGTTTTCTCCTGGGCAGGACAACGAGAAGCTGTCCCTCGGGCACCAGTGTCAGGGAAGGACCAGGCTGGGAGGGGCTTGGGGGGAAAAGGAGTGAGAACCAGGGCTCCTTACCTCCTCTCCGGCCTGGATGTCTCGGACGGCGCGTAGTAGGAGGTGGGGCCCATTGAACACGATCGAACAGTTGGGGTCACAGCTGTGATTGAGCAAAGACATACTGGAGGAAAGAAGAAAAAAGGGGAGACCATCACAGCTCAGCAGAGTCCAACATCTACATGCAATGAATACAATTCCCTTGGGGGAGGGGCGCAGGCGAGGCTCGGGGCCCAGGAGGGAGCCTCTGGGGCGCTCACAAGGCCTCTAGCCACTGCCTCCTCACTGAAATCTCCCCGGGATGGAGGCTAAGTGGGGAAGTTTGTTAATAAACACGTTTTCTGAGTCCTATTTGGGGGTGGGTGGGGGTGGGGAGGAAGTGGTTGTCTCATTAGGTACCAGGCAGTGAGACAGCCCGATATAAAGACGGAGAAGACAGCCATGCAAGCACATCCCCCCTGAGACAGGTAATGGAACGCGGCAGTGTCCCTGCGGCCAGCACAGCTGACCTTCCTACGGGACCTCGTCTGTTCAGCCTGGGAGGAGCGGCCACCTCGGCTGGGGCGTCGCAGCTACCATGAGTAATAGACCTTCCTCCTCAGCAGACACTGCGGTTGTCTTGCTAACGACCCAGTGCACCCTGGGCCTGGCCAGTGATGTCATCTCCCTGCAGGTGGCTTTTTTACCACCCGGGGAAGGGACTGGATTGAAGCTGCCTCCATATCTGACAACACTTAGAACACCTGCCCCTGAGCCTTCACATGTAGAAAGCACTTTCTGAGCAGCTGAGCATGTTTATCAAGTTTGATCATGTGATCGTTCTCACGAGGGGCACTCACAGGTAAAGAAACGACACGTGGAAGTGAGGTGACTGCCCCAGGACTCAGCTAGTGAGGGGGACTGGACTTGAGCCCAGGCGTCTGACCTCAGAGCACCTGGCTGCACCCCTCTGCTCTCCAAGGCCAGCGCCAATGGCCCTGCGGTCCGACACTTGTGAGATGTAAGAGAAGAGGCGGGATTCTCAGGTTAATTACAAAGTGACGAGGTTTGTATTTGGACCCTCATGGCGTGACACTAGGAGTGACGGAGAGCGTGTGGGGGACAGGTTAGTGGCTCAGTGATAAAGGCCACCTCAGTGACGGCCAGCGTCCGGCCTCCTGGGGCCCTGGGCTCGAGTGAGCTGAGCCAAAGGACGGAACCCACAGCCCCACCTTCTAACCAAGTTCCCCGGAAAGGAATTCAGGTCTGAGGGCTGCCTCTTGGCTAACACCACGGTGACTGTCAACCTTCTGTCGCCCACGGCACACATGAACCGATTACTAATATTCTGCGGCGCACCAAAGAATATATCTGTTGCCAATCTGACAAAAAAAAAGGTATAATTTTGATTCAGCCACACTAGACGGCTATGGTTGTGCAAGCTGTTGCCATTTTTTAATCTGAGAATCTAAGGGAAAAGAGGTCAGTGCCCCTGACTGGTCAGGTGTTGCATGTTCTAAAAATCCTTGAGGCACACGGTTGAAAATCACTCCCCCAGCATATTATATGGGGTTATAGAGTTGTTTTCTTTAAACTTAACATTTTCCACTTTCTTGTAAATTACCATCGGGTTTTAAGCCTGGCTCTCCAACTAGCTGCTGCAATAGCCTTTCTACTGCCCCCCAAAGGCTGGGGCCCGGGGGTGGGGATTAAAGTTGCTTCTCCCAGAGAGAAATGCCATACCTGGGGTACAGGCCCACGCCGACCTCCTGCATCTCCGCGTTGCAGATGGTGAAGGAATTGCAGATCAACTGCAGAAACAAGGGGGACAGTGGGGTTAGCAGAGTCACCCAAGAAACTTCTCAAAATAAACGCGGGCCTTTGACTGGCAGCTTTGGCGAGGTCCAAGCCAAACCCGGATGCTTTTTCATCTGCGAAAGAACATACCTGGGCAGCACGTAAGAGCATATCGGTGGGTGAGGACAGACATACCAACATCCTGTAAAAAGCCAGGCGCCAGCCAGCACCGGGCCTGGGGTTCCCATGTGCCCTCTCCCGTCAAGTTACATATGTTTTCTTAAGTTGACTTCAGAGGCCACGGCCAGACATGGCGCAGCCGGTGGTTCCTGGGGGTCAATACCAGAAGCGGATGCCCTGACCAAGTTCAGACCGGAACATGGGCCGCTGCACCCTGTCTTCCTTGCATTCGCCAAAGGGAATTACTTAGGAAGCTTGTGTACAAATTTAAAAAATTACAGAAGGCTGAAAGGCACAGGGGCTGTGAGAGCTGGGAGGAAGGCCTCGGTCCTGTTAAATTCGAAAAGGCCTCGCTGACGTGCGAGCGAGACTGGGCCAGCGACACTGGGCTTGGAGGGCGCAGTCAGGGCTGGAGGCAGGTTCCTGTGAAAGGACGCAAAGTCTAAGAAAGCGCGAGTCCTCGAGACTCTCCCTCTGCTCCGAAGAGCTTTTTATGAAATCCAGCGCAAGCTACACGATTTGGCATTTTTCCTCCAAAAGTCTGACAACGCTGCAGTTTCTAATCGGGAACTAAACTGGTGTACATACACGTATTTTAAACACGCTCTGGCTAAACTGCTTTAAAGGCATCTGTTTCACATTAAGTTGAAACAGTGTACTGCCTATACTTTTTTATGTATAAAATGGATGGTAAAAATATAGAACAAAAAAATCCTGTGTTTTCTTTTTGAAACTTTAAGCTTTTAAAAATGGGTATGATCTTTTTGGGGGGTGGGATATGAATACTTTTTTTTTTGTCTTGTTAATCCTCACCCGAGGGCATTTTTTCCATTGATTTTTAGCGAAACCGGCCAGGGCTAGTACATATTTTAAAAGTATAATCAGGAATTTTACTGAAGCAACCCACCAATGAAAAACCAGATCAAAGAGATCTAATTTGCAAACTTTCAAATCAAATGAAAATTGAATTTTTTTCTGAACTGTGAAGCAAATTCAAGGTTTTTACAAAATAGGTCTATTCTGATGGAATTATATTTTTGAAGGGCTACCATGTTAACTTAGCTGTCTCTTCCTCCAGGAACTTCATCTGATCCCCAGACGTAGCTGACTTTAAAAAAAAAATTATCTTTCTTGTTGAAAGTATTAGAGGTGCCCCTCCTCCCAGGCCCTCACCTTTTAGAGCATGTATCACACTGGACCATTACCCACCCGTTTCCTGGACACCATACACAACTAGACTGTGAAATGCCCAGAAGGCAATGCTAGCGTTTCACTGACCACTGTTCCCGGGTCTCCCACTGTGCCTGGCACATGGAAGTGACCAGCACACATTTGTTCTGATAGATGGATGGCTGCATGGGTGTGACCCTCAATATGCCTGGGGGAGGGGGGTGTCATTATCCTGAACAGGATGAGAACAGAAACAGAACACAGGCACTGTGAGGGGAAAGGGACGCAATTCTGTGCCACGAGAAGGGGTAGAAGTTCATCGTCCATCTCTCTTGTCCTTGGGCACCAAGTCTCTGTATGTCCTGCTCATACCACTGCGCATCCTTTCTCTCCATTCTAGGTCAACTTTTTCACCTTCTTTTCCGTCAGTTCAGTGGGTGGGATGGCAATTTTATCCACCAGAAGAACACAAGGACTAGTTTGATTCTCTGCTTAAAATTCCCAGAGCCTCACACATTGGGCACAAAATAAATATTTGGACATGAATAAATGAATGAATGAATAATGATAGCCCCCATGTTTCTCTCCTCCCCTTCCATTTCTCTTGCATCTTTCCCTTTTATTCCTCACTTTCTTTCCTTCTTTTTCTTTCCCTATTTTCATTATTATCAACTTGCCACCCTCATCCCTCATTTTGCCCCACTCCACAATATGAGTGGGACATTTTAGTTTTATTTCACAAATCCTAGACAAGTTCCTCATTTGTATTATTCTGAGAGGAGTTATGTGCTAGCGTTCCTGCGCTAGTGAATAAAAATTTTAATTTACCTACTCTCACTTCCATTAAAAACATCAGTTCCACCCAGCACTATCTGAATTAAGGACACTGTACAGGGAATCTCTGTGACAGATGTAGCTGAAGCAATGCGGGCATGAGGGTGCTCTCGGGGTTTTCTCTTTTAAATGAGAAGACAGGTAGACAAGTCTGTATGTGCTCAGGTGAAAACGTGAAAATAATTGCTCTTTATACCAAGAAATGAAATAATGGAAACACAGCCCAGAAATAAAAGCTTGAACATTTTTTCAAGCTACTGTCTTTGTATAAGCAATTTTCCTAGAAAATTGCATAAGTTAAAGTTAATAAATGAATTTAGGAAAGTATATAAATGGGATTACAGTAGCCCTCAGTCCTTGGTTTTGCTTTTCAAGGTTTTGGTTACCCATGGTCCACTGTAATCCAAAAATACTAAATGAGAAATTCCAGAAATCGACAATTCACATTTTAAATCTCGCACCTTCCTGCTCCATCCCGCTCCGTCCGCCCAGGCCCTGAATCACTTCTTTGTCCAGCGTCTCCACGCTGCATGTACACCTGCCCAGTGGTCACCTAGTAGCCGCCTTGGTGATGAGATGGACTGTCAGGTGTCTCAGGCCATGTTCAAGTCGCCCTTATTTCACTACTCATGGTCCCAAAGCGACAGAGGAGTGAGGCTCGTAATTCAGATATGCCATAAAGTGCTTCTTTCAAGGAAAAAAGTGAAAGTTCTCAACTTACTAAGAAATAAATTGGATGTTGTGGTTGCTAAGACCTACAGTAAGACCGATTCTTCTAGCCATTAAATTGTGAAAAGGCTAAAGAAATACGTGCTAGCTTTGCTGTCGCAAGTCAAACCGCAAAAATTGTAGCCATAGTGTGTGACAATTCTTAGTTAAGATGGAAAAGGCATTAAACTTTACAATAGGCATGTTTGTGTAGAGAAAACAAAACCTAGTATATCAGGACTCAGTACTGATCCTGGTTTCAGGCATCCAATGGAGGTCTTGGAACCTACCAAGGGGGCTATTGTCTATAATAATAAAAGCATAATACGCTAATTAGATCGGGCAGCCGAACAACTTTCTGGATGTCATTCCGGACATCCTTTTGGACTAAGCCGTGGCAGGGGGGCTGAGGCAGAGGCGGTTAGGGGAGATCAGGTAGGCAGGCAGAGTGGTTAGGGGCGATCAGGCAGGCAGGTGAGTGGTTAGGAGCAAGCAGTCCCGGATTGTGAGAGGAATGTCCCACAGGCTTGGGCCTAACCGGCAGTCAGACATCCCCCAAGGGGTCTGGGATTGCAAGAGGGTGCAAGCCGGGCTGAGGAACCCCTTCCCCTGTCCCCTCCCCCGTGCACTAATTTTGTGCACTGGGCCTCTAGTATTTAAATAAAAAAGCAATTCTTTCTGAAAAGTAAGCTTGAGTGTTACCTTTAAAATATTTCTCCTGCCAGGATATTAAAAAGTCATGTTTACTTTTCAAAATTTTTCCTTTGAGATCATCAAAAGCCTTTGTAACTCTGCAGCCTCTCTAGATGATAAAAACCTAGTAGGCTAGTAGAAGGCAACTGAGCCTCTGTATTTTGTGAAAACAACTAAAGTGAAATTTAAAATATTCTATGAACAAATTCTTTCGTCATTTGGTTCAGATTCGAGGTCCAGAAGCAGAGGCTTGGGTTCTGAGGTTAAAATTCTCCTGTAATAATTAATACCAACACTCAAGGGGAATATTTCAGAGACTTGTTTTATATTCGTGTTTAAATTTCACGTGCTCCTCTAATTTTCTGAACCAGAAGCCTTTTGTTGTAGCAGTAGGTAAACAGGAAGATCACCTCCCCCAGTACCTTGAATGGCAAAGCTAAGCAGCCCTCAGAACACTTACAGCCCGTTCAGAACACGGTGAGTGGACACCCACAGAACACCGTCCCCTCCAGCCCCTCCCCCAGTCACTGGTGTTTACAAAGAGCCTGCTCTGTGACCACGTGGCTTTAGCTGGCTTTTAGCCTACTTCAAAGATTGCTTTGTATTTCAAATATATATATAAATTTTAAACCATAAAGAAGGGAAATCAGTTTCTGAACATAAAGTTTCCTCAAAGACCACCTGCATCTCCCTTATAACTTCTCTACTTAAAGCATAAGTAGAGTGACTGTTCCGGACACAGAACCTTGGACATGTAGCTTATGAACTAGAGGGACTGAATGTACATTTTCAAAAGGGAATGTGCTACATTTAGGCTCATTAAGCTCTGTGTATAGAAGGAAAGAACGTAGGGAGGGTTGGCAGGTATGAAAACCAAAAGGAGAGGTTTTCATTCAAAACTAGAGGCCCGATGCACAAAATTCGTGCAACAGTAGGCCTTCGTAGCCACGGCAGCTACTTGGATCCTTCCCTCACAGCCGAGGTGGCTGCCTGGATCCCAGGGCTGCAGCCCTGGCTTCGTCTGGAAGTATGTCCGGTCTAATTAGCATATTATGCTTTTATTATTATGGATAACTGCCCCTCCCCTGACTCCTAGGACTCATCACTCTCTAACTTGAGGAGCACAGTAAGCATTTCAGTCAAGGTTTGTCATTCTCCTCTTCTGGAGTACGACACTGTATTTAACACAGAATCGTTTCCCCAGCACCTTCTCATAAACCTTAAGAGATTCCAAATCTTACCTCCTGGTCTCTCCCGTGAGCATGGCACATACTCATCCGCCTTCTATGACTCGGGTTGGGCCTGCCCTAACCCCGCCCTCCTCCGCTCACTCATTTACCGTCTTTCCTGGCCCTACAACCAAGGTTTTGCAATCTCCGGCCCAAGGAACAACGGGAGGATGGGAGCTCAGGACTGAAGAGGCAGCATTTCCCAAAGGACAACCCACCAATCCCAGGATTCGCTCCAGTGTTTCTAGAAGGGTCACAGCAGCAAGGGTGGCTATGGCAGCCTTTCAATTTTTAAAAAATCAATAGCTAAAGCAATTCCTGTAACATGTTCTCCTTCTACCAGGAGTAGCAGGAGTGTCTCCGTGGGCACGTGAGCGGCCTGAGGAGGTGGGCAGCCGACGGAGCTCCCCTCCCAGACCCCGGGGTCTGACGTAGACTTCCCAGTGTGGCTCAGATGCTATTTCTTTTGCAAACAGAATGGGCCACTGGTTAAAGGCACTAAGCAAGGATGTGGGAAAATAAGGTTAAGGAGGAACATAAAAATGATAATTCTCTAACTCTGACTCAAGATGCTGCATATAATGACTTTTATGTGGTTGAAATTCTTGCCTCGCACCTCAAAATGTCTCTGGTAATTAGAAAATGTTAGAAAGTGAACACATGATGGGTATATAGTCTTATTTTTAGCAGATGGCATGAAACTGTAAGTCTCCATTGTATTATTTGGATGTGCTTGCACCTCGCCACCGAGAATCAGAAGGCAGAAATCATGACATCTGGGCTGGCCTGTTGCTTAGAGAGTAAATGGTGAGAATGGTAAACATCAGGTCATGAGAGCCATTGCTCTCTGAGGCCCAAACCAGAATATTCATTTACAAATAATGCTTTAATTTAAATCAAACTAAACCATGTACACAACTTGTTAAATGGGAACATTTAAAATCTCTCTTTATCTTATACGACTATTATTTAAGATTTTGCAAATGGCCTTTATGATACAAACTAAGTAAAAAATGAAGTAAAAAAGTAGACTTCTTTATTTTTATTGTCCCATTAGCAACATACTTGGGAATGCATCCTCTAGACCCTGCCGCACCCCTCCCCCCATATGTCTGTTTCCAGAGTGCCTGTCATAATTCATGCTGTGGTCACAGACAGGGCACACCATTCATGCAGAATGCTCAACGATAACCTGCCAAAGCTCAATCAATATCAGGGCCAACTTCATGAGTCAGGGAAGAGGCATCATAAAAATGTGTTTCTTGTTTAAATCCTTCCCAAGGTCAAACGCCCGAATGTTAGCAGAGGATTCACAGAATGAAGCCCTATGAGGTAACAGGCTTGCGTTCTACAAGCCACCCCCATGTCCATTTCTCTAAGGGCTCTGCCCTTGGCTGAGTTTATATCTTAAACAATCTTCCTTGATAACAGGAAGCAAAACAGGAACGATAGTGGCAAATCCGCCCACTGTTCTCTCCCCGAGGACACGGCCCGCCATTCCGCCTCCTGACAAGTCACCTAAGAAAAGGGCGCTCACTGACCGTGCCTGTCCAGCAGGGCCCATTATTGCTTCCCTCCCACACCCGAGACTCAGAGCCCTGGGATATTCCTACGCAATTCCTTACAGGATCTTGCCTAGGTCTCCATAGCTCTTCCTGAGTCTTTAATTTCATCGAGCCATCCTCCTATTCAAACAGTTTATCATCGCAAGGAACTTAACTGTACCCCACGGGTCACACTTAGAGGTTCTTTCGTTCAGCTTGACTCTCCAAAAGTGTTCTCTTAGGTCAGTGGTCGGCAAACTGCGGCTCGCGAGCCACATGCGGCTCTTTGGCCCCTTGAGTGTGGCTCTTCCTAAGCCTTAGGAGTACCCTAATTAAGTTAATAACAATGTACCTACCTATATAGTTTTAAGTTTAAAAAATTTGGCTCTCGCCCTAACCGGTTTGGCTCAGTGGATAGAGCATCTGCCTGCGGACTCAGGGGTCATTATGCAGCAAAAAACAACAAAAAGAAAAGCTCTCGTCATGGTCTTCTCTCTCCCTCCTTTCCCTGTCCCCTCCCCATTCCTCCTACAGCCGACTCTCACTCAGTGGCCCACACAGACCAGGCTCCGGAGCAAGACAAGTGTGAGGTGAGAACCCGCCCTCAGTGACCGAGACCAGCAGGCGAGAGCGGCGTCAGCCACGACACCCCACGCGAACCCAACTGGGGCCGAGGGTCCAGCTCAGCGGGGGCGGTCAGGGCAGCCCCGGAGGGGGGATGCCAGTGGGGTACCTGGAGTCTGGAACCCCAAGTTTAACTCACACTTCTCGTTCCTTATGTGACATCGTGGGAAAATGCCCACCTAATCATAGATTCTAAAATGTGCGTCCTTAGGCTGAAGAAAACGGCACAGACTTAACACCTACACGCACCACTCTGCCTCCCAAGGGTTGAAGGTGGCGACATCACAAAACTGAACAGAGTGAGAAGGACAGACACAGGGTTTGGCCACGGCCTGTGGAACGAAACACCCGCCACATGTCTTCCTCTGTTTGAAGGAAGACTTGCAAACCTCAAAAATGCGCCCTGTCCTCAGTCCGCATGGCTGGAAGAGGAGAGGAGGGGGAAAGAGGGCCGCGTTAAAGATGAAAATACCGCAATGCCATTGTTTTCTCCCAAGAACCAGAAAGGAGGGCCCCTGCGGTGGTGTGAGCCTGAGGAGCCTCCTGGGGGGGAGGGGGGCTGGGCTGCTGGGAGCCCACCTGCCCGCAGAGCTCTCCCTGCCACGCACTGGGGCCACACCACACACCCACTGTCTCCCCGCAGAGTCCGGCCCTCCCTGAACCCCGAAGGTCCTGCAGGGAGGGGCCTCCATGTCTAAGGAGCCCCATTGTGAAGTGCTTCTCATCCGTGCTCTCGTCCGGGCCTCCCGCCCCCCACAAGGGCGCTGGCAGTCCCATGGGGCATTTTCAGGACAAGGACAGGAAGGCTGGAGAAATCAGTACTCGATTCCTCGACGACATGTTCACCTGCCCCTCCACCCCCGCCCCCCCATCAACGCCATTTGGTTTGTCAAAATAACCAAGAACGTTTGGTCCTGAAGGAATGAGACCCAGGACAGACTGGAAGATGGGGCGGGGGGGGGGGGGGAGTGTCAAGTGAAAGGCAAGGTCAGGAACACAGCGATGTGCTCTGGGCCTTCAGAAACAGAGAGTTGTTCACTCATTTATTGAGGGTCTATTACAAGCATGTCAAACGCACGCCTCGTTTATTGGCCCGTGTTAGCCTTTGAGTTTGACATGCTTGGTCTACTATATACCAGGCACAGTGCTAGCACTAGGAAGGAAGGAGGGAAAACGGACTCATCATTTTGCCTAGTGATCTAAGTGAGATAAGAAAGTAAAAAATGTCATGTTTCTCTCTAATTCTGACAAATTTTAGCCAAAGATGATTTTCATGACTATCAGCCGTATTTCTCTAAGTCGCTGTCAGGATCCAGGCTGCGAGAGTGCGGGCTGTGCTCTCATCTGTCGGGTCAGCTGAGAGACGCACCTGACAGTGAATCAGCCACTCCACGGCGTTTATCATGATGCACACATACTCTCCAGATTGAGGACATTTTCCCATTGATTTCCAGAGAGAGTGGAAGGGAGGAAGGGGGAGAGACAGAGAGAGAAACGATGTGACAGACACATCAATTGGATGCATCCTGCATGTGCCCTCACCTGGGCTGGGGATCAAGCCTGCAAGCGAGGTACGAGCCCTTGACCAGAATCGAACCCGGACCCTTCAGTCTGCAGGCCGACACACTATCCACTGAGCCAAACCGGCTAGGGCCAGATATCTTTTTAAAACTATTTTTTCATGACTATAGATGCCTCCTAACAATTAAAAGTCAGATATGCTCCCTCCCTCCTTCGCATTGTTCTTTATAATGATCAGTCTCAGTGCCTCCACCCACAGGAAGCACCGAGCCCCCTAATTTGTGAAACTCAACAGTCACCTTCCTGCTCGCTATCACAGTTAAG
>NW_005871896.1:156402-159981 GCF_000147115.1 Myotis lucifugus
GGGAAAAATAATGAAAGCATTGTCGATAACAGATATGTCTAAAACACTGACACAAGGATCACGCTGGGAAACGGAGCAAAAATGACTAGAAGGAAACAAGGCATAAAAGAAGGGGATTAAGGGAACAATGAGTTGACAACAAAAATGTTACAAAGTCCCACAGGAAAGAGAAGTTTAAAAATTACTGAATGCCAATATGTATTTGTTTGTGTTTTTTTTTTTGTTTTTTTGTTTTTTTTTTATTTCACTCATATGTGAACTTTAATGAACAAACTGAGCTACCAAGCAAAATAGAGACAGACTCATAGAGAGAGAGAGAGAGCCAGTTAGACAGCTCTGGGGTGTGGGGTTGGGTGGGTGTGTTGTGGGGGGTGTGGAAGGATTGAGAAGAAAAAAAAACACAGAGAACTCATGCACATAACTTGAGTCGGGGGTAAAATGGGTGGAGGTGGAAGAGTGCATAGAGGGAATAAACGGTGTTGTAAAAATAAATAAAATAAAATAAAAATAAAAATAAAGCATAAGCATAACTTGGTCCAGCAAAACAAGTGGTCAGGGAAGAAAAGAGTGGATGCTAGTATGAGCTGGATTTAGGAAAAGAACCAGAGTCAAGATAAATAATTGCATTCTGGAAATCAAGTAGTTCACCCCAGCTGGAATTTATATAGACACTTTGTGTGTGCTGAGTGTGGGGGTGGGAAGCAGGTGGGAGGTTTGAGCACCTATAGATAAAGCTGGAGAGTATGTAAGTAGGAGCCAGATTCTACCAACTCTTGCAATACTTACAACAGAATTGGGGAGTTATCCTGAGGGCATAGGAGAACCCTTGACTGCTTTTAAACAGAGGCATGATCATGATCTTATCTGACTCTCAGAAAGACCACTCTGGCCATGGAGTGGAGAATGGGTTGGTAGGTGTGGGGGAGTTGCCCAATACAGAAGGATGTGATCATAGTCAAGAGAGGCTATGAAAGCCTAAACAAGAAGAGGTGAAATGGAAACAGAAATGGATTTGAGAAGTATTTACAAGGGAATATAGATAAGACTTGGTAATTGTTGTTCAGAGTGAGGGGAAAAAGGGAGACAAGGTGTTGGGGTCCAGCCTCAGCAGGTCCAGGGATTCCCCAAGGTATGCCAATATGTATTTGGATTGCTGTGAAGAAAATAAAAGATTGAACAGAATTTTTAAAAAGACATAATTGTTTTAGATGGCTTTCTGGTGATAATTCAGCCCACTGAGTCAGAAAGACCATCTTCAGAAGCCAATGAATGAAGAGGCAGCGGGCGGGTGAGCGGGAGAGCCTGGGTAACGGGCACCATTGGCACTGCTGTCCTAACAAACCAGCTTGAGAAGACTGTGATGCCAGCTCCCAGATGCGCTGTTGCTGATCGATGAAAGGTGACCCTCTCACCCTTGCCAGCTGACATGCACTACCATGTTCTAAGCACAGTTCGGACAGACCAGCTTTCCCTAAGCTACAGGCAGACACCGCCCGGGACATACACCCCAGCAGAGCCTCCTAGACACTGAGCCGGAACCTCCCAAAGGCCCTCAATGTACAGAGTGTGTCCCCACAAAAGCCTTCCGATGCCTCCGCCCCCTGGACTCGCGCAGGGTGGGTGCACACCTGCATGCCACATCAAAGCCAAGGCCAGCACCTCCAGCTTCAGGAAGGCTCTGCATTCCTAACAGAAGGCAGTTAGAGCTGGAGCAGGTAGCAATTAGAGGCTGAGCGGGAGGCCCTAAGAATCTGAAACAAAGGACCCTGGTAGGCATGTAATCACGAAATCCCCAAACATCCCAGAAAGTGATAAACACCTCTGGGCAAAGTGTTGTTATTTCCTCAAAGAGGTTTTCAAGCCAGTTAGACATCTTCCATCACAACATAAACTATCATCAGCGCATCAGGAAAAAGGAACGAAGATGAGATTTTCCTTTCTTCTCCCATAATGAAACTGACCACACAGGGAACCCTGCCTGCCCATTGATATATGGACTCCAGCTACACAAGTCTCTAAATTAACTAAAACATTGTTCAGGATGTTACTCTAAGGAGAGAAGGTGCGGAAAGCAAATCTCAGAAGAAGGAGCTTACAAGTAGGGTTCAGTTTTTAAAAATGAACAGCAGCAATAACAAAACCACTGCTCACACTTTGCAGGGTACGTTCACTGGTCAGTTTTCGCCTGTTCTTCATGGTGCTACCACCAAGGAAGCCTGGAGCTCAACACCAAGATGAAAATGTGTTTAGTAATTGTCCTTACTAAAGCACAACAGAACTGCAGATTTTCAACAATGATTTTGCTTGAAATAAAGAATTTTCTCTTTACCTCTTTTTGAACACAATAATCCTCTGTATCTTGAAGAATTAAAAACAAAATCGCTAATAGATGCAATATTTTGGGTGAAAAGACACTAACGCGTAGTACCTTTACATAATAACTCAGTGATGTCATCAAATCACAGGTAAGTCGTCAACATCCTAATCAATCAACACTGTAATTAGAAGAAGTATATTCATCCTTAGTCTTTACAAAATTTGCGCCGGGATAAATGTTTGCAGTGGTCAAATGTTGCTCATCTTTCCCAGAGAAGTGTTCTAAAGATGCTAGCCAAAATGCAGTTGGCAACTCCTTTACTAAGTTGCTTTCTATGTGGCAATAATAAATCAAGGGTGTATATCAAGATGAGACAGATACAGGAGTCCATGTCGAACCCCAGCAAAAGGTAAGCTGAGGCAAGTGGCAGATCATTCCAAATTCAATTAGCAATCAGGCCACATCTCCGTCGCCTCTCACGTTCATCCCTTTTCCCCATTTCCACCGCTGTCACCTGTGATAGACCTTCAGGATCTCATTTGAGACTTTCCAAGGTAAGTTCTCCTGCTACCCTCCCCCGACTTTTTCCAATCAACCCTTTAAATTTCCACAAGAGAAAGGCGAGCTCTACCCAGTGGTTGCTAAAGACACAATTCTTTCCCTGATATTCAAGTGTCTAAACTCACCCCACCTTCCAGTGCACGGAGCAGGCACTATATGCTTCAGTTGCTCTGGCTTCTGTCGTTCGTGGGTCATGTCCTGGATTCATGTGGTTTTTATTCACCACATATGACATGGCTTTACTCATGTGAAATATACAGAACAGGGACATCTACAGCGACAGAAAGTGGATCAGTGGCCACTTGGGGCTGGGAGGCCTTTTTCTTTTTTAGAGCACTTCAATTTTTTCCTTCACCATGCATCTCCTCTATGCCCTCTTCTACCTCCACTCATCCCCCTTGGACTCACGGTTTTATATCTTTGTCCATAGTGCTTCCTCTTCAAAAGTACTTGGATCACTATGTATGTTGCTCACAATTTTATTCAAGATCCAGCTATCACGCCACCTCCTTCGAAAAGCTGTTCCATTAATCTTATTTCCATGTGCTCTCCAGCACTTATGCCTCCATAATACCGCCTCTCACCACCCTCCTTGGAATTACAGCTAATGATGTGAAAACCAATCTCCACCATTAGACTAACTGCCCACATCATCGAGTCACATCTCTTCAGCTCTCAGTGGCTCTTTCTTGCTTATAGGT
>NW_005871896.1:160765-166703 GCF_000147115.1 Myotis lucifugus
AGCTCTACCTTAATTTGGTGTTTCTTATTCCCTTGTTTTTATACTAGTCTTATCCCATATGCATGTATTCCTAAACAGCATATTGTTTAGTCTTGTGTGCTTTTGGTTTCTTATAAATGGAATCAAACTATTTACTATTTTGCAAATTGCTCGTGTTTATTTTTGTCTTCTGGCTCGACATTCTGTTCCTAAGAGTCACATATGTTGATGCATGTAGCTCCACTGCACTCATTCCCACCACCTGAGAGAACCTCTTGCAAATGAGCCCCGGGAGGCACAGAGGAGAATGTGTCCGTACAACATTGCTGAAAACGCAAACAACTGCAATTGACCCCAATGTTCACTGTCATGCTAGGTTCTGTGCTTGCACCTACTAATGTACCTGACACGTAGTAGGCCCTCCATCAATATTTTTAAATTAGGTAAATGAACAAGGAAAAACTGTAACTGACCCACCACTGCCTCCTCCCCCGAGCCCAGCACGCACAGATGCTCAGCAAACATCTGAGACATTTATCCGCCGACCCATTCAGCCCCAGGGCCAGCAGCGGACAGATACTCAGATACACTGGCAGCTCAGGTCATCGGAGCTGAGACAAGTGAGAGAACAGAGTGGAAGCTGATGTGGGGCCACCGCTAGGCAGGCAGAGTGTTATGTTGGATGGTATTCACTCCGCCTGCTTACTTCTGAGTCCCTCCAACCCACAGGGGTCCACAAGCAGCCATACTCTCTCCCCGTACCCCTCCCCTCTTCACCCCTCCTCCTCCTCCTCTATCTTTTCTTTGCTGCTCCCCCTCTTCCAGATATGAGTGTGCTCTGGGAGGCCTGGAAGGCTTCACAGATGGTGGTAAGAACTGACATTCTGATTCCCTTCTCTGCCTCCCCATCTCCGGCTCAGCCAATGATAACAACATTGTGTTGAGCGATGCTGTGCATCTCACTATGTCGCCACCTGAACACTGCGCGTCCACTCTAAGGCAGTACAGCCGCCTGCTTATTGCCTTTTTAACATAGTCGATGTCAGCTCTTCAGCAGAACCAGCCCCTAGAAAACTGAACCCCATCCTGGCATGCCATTCGTCTCTTTCTCATTTTACTGAAACAGGAAGGAGTCCTCAAGATAACTCTGTGAGTGAAGATGCAGGGAAGACAAATTACCCCAAACCAAATGAGTATGTGTTTATCGCAGGGCTAGCCAATTACTTTCAGAGAAACTGGTGGAGAAAATAATGAAAAAGAACTAAATTCAAAGGTAAAGAAAAGACTGTCAACTACACACAAGTTTTTCCATGAAATTATTACTCACAAAATTGTCTCCCTTTGACTTAACCTCATTGTTTTAGCATGGTCATAATTTAGACCAAACTATTTAAACCCCTCAAATAAAAAGGGGGGGAGAAGGAAGAAAAGAAGGAAGAAGGGAGGTAAGGAGAGAGGGAAGGAAGGACCGATAGAAGAAAGAAGGGGAGGAAGGAAAGAAGCCATTATTCTGACACAATAGACATAACAGATATACAAATAAAGCCTACATATCACCCTTTTGTTCATTCCTGTTTCCACAATTACATCTCCCCCCTCTCCCTTTCCCATTGCTCCACTAGACTCACTCCCTCTCCTGCATCTCTCTTGGTAAATATTCTCGGAAGGGATCCCGGAGTGGCCGGGCCTCTCTGCCCAGCTCCGCCATTCCTCTGGACACGCCTTTTCCTGTCTAAGTTGAGCTGCCATCTCACTGCAAAGACTCCACCTCTCTGTTAGACTCTGGGTCTTTCCTGGGGGCTATGTTCCCTCCATGTGCTTTACCTACCACACCCGGTGGCCTCTCAAAGGCTCACCACTCTCCGTCTAAGAAAGGCTTCCTGTTAGCGTTCCCAGCGTTTCTATGTTCCTATACAACACAGACACCTCAAGTCCTCTGCGTGTCCGTCTCGTACCAACACTTTCTTCTCTATCCGATGGCTCCCTTCTCTAAACAACAGTGTGCACAGGAAAAGAAATGAGTAAAATCGACACATCTGAGTGCACCGGACAGGATAACTTTTGAAAACAAATGAATGCAGGTAAAATCTGAGTCCAAAGGGAAATCGGCATAGACTTAGGACATGCAACCAGCCGCACTGTGGTGGACACGGTGCTCACGGATTTAACGCTTGCATATCTGACCATGCCTGATGCCAAAGGCAGATAGGTGCAATCAGATGTAATTTTATTGAGAAGACATTGGAATCCTCCGTGCTGTAAGGATGGTGTCCACAGGAAAAGGTCCATTAAGTAATGGCTGTGATTCACAGGCTTTGTTATTCTTGGCTCTTTGCAATGAGGGCAGAAACTTGGGTCAAGTAGCAAAATATGTTTTTCTCCTTGAAAATGATCCTGACATGAAAACCAACTAATAGTGTTGGTGACAGAAGTGAATCAGTCTAAAGAATAGCCAGAAATTTGCTTCATCAATTAATTTAATCCTGAATTTATAGAAGCATTACAAATCTGAATTATTTGGCTTTTCAAACTGTTTTTTACATTTTTCAGAGCGAGAGGGAAAGGGGTAATTATATGTTATATGGCATGTTTACATTTGGAAATGTGTAACTGTCTTGGGAGATACCCCTAACAATGCCAAAGACCCTCCTGTGTGGTATTTAGCTCTTTAAAATGGCAAAATAAAAAATATATACACTGTCCCCCTCCAAAATCAACTCAGTCTGTTGAAATTCTATCAGATATCTTTGAAAATCACTGAGGGAAGGCAAAATAAGAAGGTTGAAATGTCTGTAAGTATCTATCTATCTATATAAAAGCTTAATATGCAAAGTGTCCCCTTGGGAGTCTGACAAGGAGACCGGCAGTTCGATCGCTTGCTATGACGTGTGCTGACCACCAGGGGGCGGCGTGGAATGAAGGAAGGCCCTGGCTGGCAGCCCAGAAGGCCCGATCAGCCCTGATTGCCGGGACCCTACTCATGCACAAATTTCATGCACCGGACCTCTAGTCTGAAAATAATTGAAGATAATCACAAAACAGGGTTCATTGCCTCCTGAGTCACTCAGGCACTAAACAACGATGCTTCTCTCATTACCCTCTCCGCAGAGCTGTACATCTCATTCTGCTGATGACACCACCAAGTCAACCCTCATCTAGAAACATACTTTCAACCAGACAATTTTCTTAAGTTTCCCACTTTCCCCACATTCGCTGGCTAAGAGAAGCTATCTGGGTTGTCACTTCAATTTTAAAGGAAATGAGCCTTTAGACAATGCAGTTTATATCATCAGCATTTTAGACCTAAATTTCCTTCTCACCCTCTCACTGGACAGTATCATCTTGCATAAGACACAAAATTAGACACACAGCTGTAGACAGGCGTTCAAGATGGCGAAGGAAGGACACACAAACACGTCTCTAATGAGCTCCCACACTGGCCCCTCAAACTCAGGCACCATCCTTCTCTCCTACCTGTATTTCTGGGAGAGTTTATGTCCGTAATGGAAAATGTCAATGCTGCCATATAATTCCAATGCCCCCCCTCCAGCTCTGAACAGTGCCCGGATGTTAGGAGGCATGGCCCACTGCAGGGTTCTCACGCTGTGCTCAGGAACCCTCGGAGCCAAGGATAGAGGGGGTAACATTGGGAGAGGTCCCGTGTCTCCTAAACCCACTGTCCTATAATCATACTTATGAGAATGTTAGCGCCACAAAAGCAAGGATTTCTGTTTTGTTCACAGCTATAACCCCCGGCTTAAAACAGGGCATAGAGTAGGTAAGGTGCTTAGTAAAAACTGACTGAATGGCCAAACAGAAGAACGGATGAACTGTATGTTTACGACGGCTTGGGCTGCTCTGGCTGACCTTCCCAGCAGCCTCCTGGGGGTGGGACAATGCTTATCCTCACTTTGCAGAGGATGCCACCGAGCAGCTGGCTTCTGAGCCTCCCTCCTGAACACCGTGTCCCAGGACACAGCCTCCTGTCCCACATGGCCAGCAGCTCCTTCTCACCTGCTCTACATGTGAGACTGCCCAGCACTTGACTAAGGAGGTGCTGCTGGGAGAGGAAGAATGTGGCTGAAAACCACTGACTTCATGGTGAGACCCAGCTAACAAATCTCACCTCTTGATCCGCGTTTACCACTGGCCTTGGTACCTTCAGCAAGTGGCTTACTTTCTCCCTGCTTCTGGGTGTTCACCTCGCTTTACCACTAATCTTGCAAGGTTACTATAGACAGGAAATGGTTGGAGAACCTGATGCCGTCGGAACGAGGGGCAGGGCCTGGTGATCACTCCGCTCCGAAAGCGCCCTGCCTCCATGACTGCAGCCCTTGTGCAGGGCTGGCCACATGTTATTTCATTCCTGAACAGCCTTTGCGATGGAACAAGCCATATGGCCTCCAGTTCAGCTGCCAGGCAGCCCGGCCAAGCTCCTATCAACATGTCAAGCAGATGAGGTGGAGGGAAGGGGAAGCAGAGCCTGCACGTGGGTTGTGCTGAGCAGTGAAGAGAAAACAGGGACACAAAATCTCGGGCCAAGGTTTGACCTCAACAGCTGCAAAACCCATCATCCCTGCGCTTCACTGTTGCTCGAAACACCCATAGAGGACAAATCACACCAGCCCTTAATACATGATAATGCCTCTCCTGGGCTTACTAGTAGTATAATATTTTAAATATGTGACAAACCCAAAAGCTACAGTTTCAGATCTTGTCAGAAACTGGGATTTTACTTGAAGCATGAAAGAGCTGAGGGGAGTTTCTCCAGTAAGAGCTGAGGGCCCCCTTTGTGAGGCCTGAGGGACCCAGAAACCCCGATCGCCATGGCTGCTGCTGGCATCGTGTTCAGGAAAATGAAAATTTCCAAAGCCCTGTTTTAAAAACAGGATTAGACTCCTGGCTGCCAGGCCAGCATGTCAGGAGTTTAGAAGTGGCCACTCCATCCTTCCAACCACTAAGAAGCTGGACACATTAGAAAAGCAACAGTTCTTCTTAGACCCATCCGAGAAGTGAGGTCACAGAGCAGACGGTACCGAGGCCCAGAGAGGAACACACAGAATCACAACCCAGGCAGCAGACCCCACGAGCTGACTCCTCCCCGGGAAGCGGTGCCGGGTGCCGGGGGAGGAAACCTCAGCTGCAACTGATGCGTCGATGGAGACTCCATGTGCACAAGTCTGAGAGTTAAAAATTCCAGGGGACCCCACACTTCTGTGAGCTTTACCTCCAAGAGCTCTACCAGACCCTCGCAATCAATATGGAGAAAGATCCTCTGTGCTTCCAACAGGAACCATTTCAAAAAATGCCCCAGAACTCTCTTCTTCATCACAAGGCCGGGCCCAGGAGAAACCATTCCACCAGAGCCGGCCCTGCTGGGTTGCAGCAGAGCCTAACTGGCCTGAGGGAAGGGAGATGCCCGGCCCAGCCCCCCTCAGCCATCCTGTCCCCCCGGAGGGGGAGTGGACTGAGCGCAGTGAAGGCAGCAGCCAGGGCACCTGCTCCCCAGAAGCCTGAGCCTCCTGGTGGGACTACAGGCCTCCAGCCCTCAGACCTCACCACTGTGTCATCAAAACCCTATTTACAGCAGTTCCCCACGACACCATGCTCACCTTTCCACACAACACGACAAGGCAGACTAACAGGCAAAAGAGACAGTCTGAACAGACTGAACAAAACCAATGAGAGTCAGACATGGCAGCAATGTTGGAATTATCAGACAAGGGATTTAAAAATACCAATTCATATACTAAGGGCTTTAATAAAAAAAAATACACAACATAAGGAACAGATGTGTAATGTAAAGCGAGAGATAAAAATTTTAAGAAAGAATCAAACAGGAATGATCCAGACGAAAAGGCAATGTAACAGAATTGAAGAATGCCTTTGATGGCTCATTAGCAGACTTGGCATAAACAAGGAAAGAAAAATTACCTGACCCTGAGGATATGACAACTGA
>NW_005871896.1:166803-176325 GCF_000147115.1 Myotis lucifugus
AACTTTCCAGATGGAGATCCATAAGTAGAAAAAGCGTCTAAAAGAAAAACAGAACAGAATATCCAAGAACTTTGGGATAACTATAAAAGGTGTATCATACGTGTAATTGGAATATCAGGGGGAAATGAATGAGAGAAAGAAGCAGAAACAATATTTGAAGGAATAATGACTGAGAATTTCCCCAAAATTAGTATCAGACACAAACCACAGCTCTAGGGAACTCAGAGAACATGAAGCAGGATAAATGCCCAAAAGAGCCCTCCACCACCAAAAACTATAGCTAGAAATATCAGATATGAATTTCAGAAAATCAAAGATAAAATAAGAATCTTGAACAAAGCCAGGGGAGTGGGGGAACCTTACCTATAGAGCAAGGATGAGAATTACATCCACCTTCTCCTCACAGACCACGCGAACAGGAAGAAAGAGAGAAAACACTGTAAATGTTGAAGGAGAAAGTACCAATCTAGAACTCTGTACCCTATAAAACTGCTCTTCAGAAGTGAAGGTGAAATAATTTTTTTTTCAGAAAAACAAAAAAAAAATGGTGAGTTTGTTGCCAGGAGACTTGTTAAAATAAGTTACTCAGAGGAAAGGGAAATGATATAAGTCAGAAACTTGTATCAACACGAAGAATGAACATCGGAGAAGGAACAAGTGAAGATAAAAGAAAAACAGATTTTTCTTATCTCATCTAACAAGTTTCTTCAAAATAAAAATAGCAACAATTTATGAAATAATAAATGCTTCTATATAAGTGAAATGAATAAGCAATTATACAATGGACAGGATGGAGAAATTAGGATTATTATGCTACTATAAGGTACTCACACTACCAATGAAGTGGTATAGAACTATTTGAAAGTGGACTTGAATCAGTTGTCAGTGTATATTGCAAAATCTAGGGTAACCACACAAAAAAGAGTTTAAAAAAGTGTAATTAATATGCTAAGGAAATGGAATCATATGAAATGCAGCTTTATCCATAACTGCCCAAACCTGGAAGCAACCAAGATGCCCCCTCAGTAGGCGGGTGGATCCATGAGCTGTGGTACACCCAGACAAGTATTCAGTGCTAAACACAGATGAGCTACATCAAGCCGTGAACAGACATGGTGGAAGCTTACATGCATATTCTCTACTCCGTGAAGAGGCCAATGGGGAAGGCTACCTACTGCATGACTCCAGCAATCGAACATTCTAGCCAAGGCAAAATGATGGAGACAGTAGAACCTCGGTGATTGCGAGGGGTGAGCAGGGAGGGAAGGCTGACTAGGCAGAGCACGGGGGATGCTCAGCCAGTGCAACTACTCTGTATGATGCAGATGGTGGACACGTGTCATCGTACATCTGTCCAAACCCACAGAACGCACACAGCCAACAGGGGACCCTAGCGATGTGTCAGTGCAGGTTCGCTGACCTAACAAATGGACGACTGTGGTGCGGATGTCTGTACTGAGGGAGGCTGTGCTCTGTGGGGACGAGGTATGTGGGAACTCTCGGTGCTTTCCATACAATTGTGCTGTGAACCTAAAACTGCTCTAGAAAAATAAAGTTTATTAATTTTAAACAAAGATGATTTTCAGGAGCATGTTAAACCAAACTCTGATAACCACTTTTCTCCTGTCTTCTTCATTACAATTATTTTTCTGCGTTATTTGGCTATTTCTAGCATGAAAAATAACATATACATGTTAAATCAAGTGTGAGAAACAGAGGGAAAAAAGAGAAATAAATCACTAAGAGTTCTCCAACAGGGATTAAAATTATAATGTACTAGAGGCCTGGTGCATGAAATTTGTGCACTCGGCGGGGGTGGGGGGGGTGGGGGTTCCTCAGCCCAGTCTGCGCACTCTCACAGTTCGGGAGCCCCAGGGGATGTTCAACTGATGGCTTAGGCCTGCTCCCCGTGTGGAGTGGGCCCAAGCCAGCTGTCAGACATCCTTAGCGGTGTCGCCGCTGTGCTCACCAGCCATCAGCCCAGCTTCTGGCTGAGTGATGCTCACCCTTCCTGCGGGAGCACACTGACCACTAGGGGGCAGCTCCTGTGTTGAGCGTCTGTCCCCTGGTGGTCAGTGCGCGTCACAGCGACCGGTTGGTCCGCCATTTGATCGATTTGCGTATTAGCCTTCCAGCATTTTTTCGAGGCAGAGATTTCTTTTTAAAGTCCATTCTAATCAATAGAGAGTATAAACCTGGCTGGTAAAGATCTGACCCTTGGAGAGACAGACTTTCAGAAAATCTCGTGCCCCTTTCCCTCCCCACCCTCAATCTCTGTTGTGCCTGAGGTTGGGGGCCTCGCTCCAGAACCTGCAACTGAAGAGGAGGGAGCAACACCTGGTTGTAGGGCGTGGAGGGGAGGATCTTGCGCAGTCTTTCAAACACTCCTCTCTCTCAAGCTCCCCACATCAACCCATCCCCCTCGGTACCTGGCTTCCTTCATTTCTGAGCCCTCCCCGAGTTCCGCAGGCAATGAGATTGCTTCTCATTAACACCCACTGCTTGGGCTTGGCTCTCACTGAGCTCTACCCTGTCCATGCAGCCTCCGAACTCCGCTGGCTCAGTCCTCATTATTGGAGCTCCAAGGTTAAACACAGACGACTCCTGGCATCATCAAGAGTAGAATCTGGCCCGGCTGAGTGGCTCAGTGGTTGATCCAGTGGTTGATCGTCGACCTATGAACCGGGAGGTCAAGGTTTGATTCCTGGTCAGGGCTCAATCCCCAGTGGGGGGGTTTGCAGCAAGCAACTGAGCAATGATTTTTTTCTCTCATCATTGATGATTCTCTCTCTCTCCCTCTCCTTCTCCCTTCCTCTCTGAAATCAATAAAAATACAATTTTTTAAAAAGTAGAATCCGTGTATCTATTTCTCATTCTCTCTGTCATTGTAGAGTGATGGGCGATTTATGAGAAAGAAAGAGGCTGAAAGGTCTTTCCCACCCTGTAATTCTTATCCTTCCATGCTATTCTAGGACTATATTATCTGTATCATTATAGCTTTTCATGTCTTGCACTGTCTAGGAATATACACATTTCAAATATGACTGAATGTTTCTGAAAGTCTTTTCTGTCTGGTTTTCATATTATGAGCAAGTTATTAGATACAATGAAATGCAAAGAAGTTCGGGACTCCAAACACCATTTTCACGTGCGGTACTCCCTCCATCAATTCCTGACAAAGCCAGGCACGGAGCCGGCGATCAGTGCCTGGGAGGGAGTAGGAACACGCGGCTGGGAGAGGCCACTGCAGGGGGCACTGAGAAACCAGCGCTGACCCTGGAAGTCTGTTGTCTGAGAAGCAAGGAAGCAGTCTGGGCCCACATCTGGGGTCTGTACCTCGTGTGACGTGTATCAGGCCATAAAAAATGAAGCATCTGTAACACAGGCCAGTTCATCCCGAGGGCTCCTGGCCGGCCTGCTTAGTGCAACACAGACTTCCTGGGGCCCTCAGCGCGGGGGCCGCATGACTCAAGAGTTTCTTGTTCATTAAAGCACCAGAGATCAAAGGCCTAAACAGAGGGGTGATGGCAGAGCATTAAATGCAAAGTAAATGCATCATTCCTTAAAAGTTCCATTTGTGACTCATTTGCCCAAGTAGCCCTGGGAGAAGCCAGGTTTCCGTGGAATGGCTGGGATAAAGCAGCAGCAGGAGTGGCAGGAACTCGCGTTTTCATGGTTCCACTGCTGACTCCCTACTTCTAGGGAATCTTTAATTTTTGAGCATTTACTTAGTGGCTTAAGGGCATTCCTTAACTTCCCCAAACCTTGCCCCCTTGACCAGTACAGTGCAGCACTCACTCACACCTCTGAGGAAGAGCTGGACAAAGTTAATGGCTCCTGAAGCAAATAAATGAAAACCTAGATTTCTCCGATGATGCTATTTGTCCCTCAGTTTCTCTCACGCTACTTCCGTCTACCCGCTGCTGTCGGCGCAATCTCAGAAAGCAGCTCTGGGCACTTCCACTTTCCCTCCCAAAGTGGCCTCCTGGGCTCAGAGGCTCCTGGCCTGGGCTCCCAGTCTCTTCATGATGCTCCCAGGTCTCCTCACTCCCTAAGCCTGTGACTTCCTCACCTCTGTGCCTTCCCCCAGGCTGTCTTCCCCCTAATATGCCCTTTCTAAAAACTTTATTTTGCATATGTTTTTATTGATTTCAGGGAGAGGAAGGGAGAGGGAGAGAGAGAAACATCAAGAGAGAGAAACATGGATCAATGGGCTGCCTCCTGCATGCCCCCTACTGGGTATCAAGCCCACCCACAGGTGACCTCCTGATGGGTGGGAAGATGCTCAACCAACTGAGCCACACCCGGCGGCTTCCTCAGATGCCCTTTATCAGACACTTGAAATGGCAATCATCCCTTAAAGTCCAAACTCCATTTTTAAGGAGGAAGGGTTGGAACTTTTCAACAAATTGATTCTGAATTTGCATTACATGGAAAAGGAACACTATCCAAAGCAGAGGGTGGAAGAAGCTCAAGGCCCAATCAATTCTGTTTCCAAGATGCATTATATAAACCAACCGCTGTGAGGCAAAGGCGGAGGGCACGGGCTTTGAAGTCAAATGATTGTGGGTTTACGTGTTGGCTCTGATTTCGGTTAATCCTAGGACCCTGCCCAAGTTACTCAGCCTTTCTGAAACCAAGTTTGCTCTGCTATGAGCAGATATAACGACACCCATGTCACTGCGTAGATGGTGGACACAAAACACACATGACCTATGTTCCGATCAATAATCCTGGGCTGCCCATGGGTTCCTCTTCCTCAGGTGTGTCACTTGCTCTTGCTCTTCAGGAATGGAGGGTGAGTTCCAAGGACTGGCGGAACTTGCTTCCACAGGCCGCTGAGGGCCGGTCCCCTCTCCCCATCCCTGATCACAGAGCAGCTGACAAGATTCTGCATCATAAACCTGTGAGGTTTCCAGACTGGAGGGTCTGCTACCATGTCAAGAGAAAGCAACCTCCAAAACATGTGTGATTCTGATTGTTATCGCTGTTAATTGTGTATTGCCCTGATAAAACTATTTAAACGAATGTATTTTCTCAAAAAGGTAAGTAGTAAGTACTTGTGAATTCTCTTTAAGTCAGAAGGGGAGGTAAAATAAAAATAACTGTTAGAACCCGGCTGGTGTGGCTCAGTGGTTGAGTGTTGACCTATGAACCAAGACGTCATGGTTCGATTCCTAGTCAGGGCACATGCCCAGGGTTGCAGGCTCCATCCCCAGGAGGGGGCGTGCAGGAGGCAGCCAGTTGATGTTTCTCTCTCAAATTAATGTTTCTCTCTCTTCCTCTCCCTAAAATAAATAAAAACATATTAAAAAACACACAACTCTGCTAGATTACTTATTTAAACTAGAAAATTGATGAATTTCTTGGATGAATTAAAATTAACATAGGGTCACTATGCGAATTCATCACAATAATGAGTTAATGACCAATTGGTGGATGAAACAACAATTTTTCACCAGTATTAACAGGATCATCATCCTATATAAGCCTAATATGCTAAGTATCTGGTTGACTGGTCAGCTGTTCAACCAATCAAAGCATAATATGCTAATGATATGCTAAGGCCACTCAACCACTCGCTATGACATGCATTGACCACGAGGGGGCAGACTCTCTGACCGGTAGGTTAGCTTGCTGCTGGGGCCCAGCCAATCAGGACTGAGTGAGAAGGGTCAGACATGCCCTGGAGCCCTCCTGCGGTCCCTCCCCAGCTGGCCAACCTCCCACGTCCCTCCCCAGCCCCGATCATGCACCAGTGGTGTCCCTCGGCCTGGCCTGTGCCCTCTCGCAATCCAGGACTCCTCGGGGGATGTCGGGGAGTTGGTTTCGGCCTGATCCCGCAGGTCAGGCCGAGGGACCCCACTGGTGCATGAATTCGTTGTGCACCGGGCCTCTAGTTAACAATATAATGACCGAAGCCACTTCCTCCAACAGCAGCAAGGACAGTAACTTCTGCTAGAACTCCCAGCGCACAGGTGTCCAGGTTCCGCCAAGGACTCTGCTGCAGGGGAAACACAAAGCCAAGCTCTGTCGGATCGGCCGAGCCTCTCAGCCAGGGTGTCTGCCTGACCCTGGTTTCTGTGCTGAATGTGCATCCTGTCGTAAATCAGTCAGCGCGAACCCAGAATCACACTCCATTCATTTATGTCACAGCACAGAACCCAGCAAGGGCAGGGGGTTTGAGGAAATCCAAACCCTGAGAAGGAAAAAAGGGCAGGAGAACGAATTCCTCTACTGGAGTAAATGGTGTCCATCAACTGCACAGAAATCCCTGAACAAGCACCTACAGCATCGCTGTGTGGGCTGCTGTTGTTTTTAAATCCTCACCCGAGGATCATTTTTCCATTGGTCTTTAGAGAGAGTGGAAGGGAGGGTGGGGAGCAGAGAGAGAGGGGAGAGGAGAAACATCGATGTGAGAGAGACACATCGATTGGTTATTGCTCGCACCCACCCCAACCGGGGCAGGGCTAGAACCTGCAACCCAGGTATGTGCCCTTGAACGGGAATCAAACCCAAGACACTTAGTTACACAGGCTGATGCTCTAACCACTGAGCAACCAGTCATGGCACTTTGTGTGGTTTAAAGTTCAGATTGCATTAAGGAAAGAGCAGGTGACTGCCTTTTTGTCACACCACTAGGTCTTCCCTCCTTCGGAAAGCTATTAGCATTAATGGGAGATTTTATTACCTTTCAAAGTGTATGTAAGAGTCAAGTGTCTCTAAAAAGCATTGTTTTGTCGGCATTTATCCTAAGGTCTATTAAAACAACATATATGAATGTCAGTGTTTCATTTGAATACCTTGTTGCACCCCAAAGGGCTACTGTAGTTTCCGTTTACAGGATCTATTAACAGAACGCACACTCAGTCGGATTAGAGGCGTTATTCCTCCCGTCACACAGCCATGAGGAAGCAGAGCCCAGCACAAGCCCAGGCCGTCTTGCCCTCGGGGTTCGGGCTCCTCATTACCAACCGTTCATGACCATCACCCAGCCGTGTCAGCAAAAGCCGGTTCAGTGAACAGCGGAGTGAACGCTCATAACTCTGGGCATCCAGAGAAATCGGAACCTTCCGTGTCCCTTGCCCTTCCTGGTTCTATTCCTCACCTCGGGTGCGTTTCCTCTCCTGAACTAATTCATGGGCTCCTCCAGGGCAGGAACCACGTTTTACCCACTGTCATGTCTCTTGTGGTATCCAACGTAATGTAGGTGCTCAAAAGACCTTGCCCATTGTGTGCTGGCATTGAAGTTTGCAATAAATTAAAAGTCCACTAAGTGTTCCAATAAAAAATAAGTGCAACGGTCCCCATGTATCATTTTAATCACTTACAGAGCTGGTTTAATCCCACAGGCATTCTATGTGTTTCCAAATGCTGGCGTTTCATGGAGTGTAGCGTTCTACTCCATGAGTGAGGAGGAGTCATCTTTATTGGAGAAGATGAAGTGGAGGGAGCGGAGGTAGAACTATCTCAGAAGCTTTGTCACTGTGTCTGAGATCCCCCGAGTGGGCAGTAAGTGTCAAGTCTAGCACAGCCGACCTTGGCTGGCCCCGAGAGCCGCTGTGAGGAAAGTCGGAGCGGCCTTATTCTCCAAGAGTCTTATTTCTTATCAGACCGCCCTCTGCCCACAGGTCCCAGTCTCCTCTCCTCATCACCTCCGCCTCTGCTAAACCGCATTCCAGTGCTTGGGGCTGGAAGTCCTTCCCACCGCATCACCGAAACCTCCAATGCCCATCCTGGGAAACACCTGGGAGAGGGTGTGGGGAGCCAGCACGGCCATGGCACACTCAGCCCCAGGGCGCCTTATGTGCCACGCCAGCTCAGCCAAGGGTGATCCTGAGTTGGGGGGGTGTGAAAGGATTGAGAAAAGACAGACAAGAGAATGAAAGCTGGGTCTCGGTGGGACGCTGCTCCCTGATGAGGAGACAGCGCCGGCGCCCACAAGCCGTGTCTTTATTTTATAGCAGATGCCACGAGGCAAAGTAGGGGCGTGATCACGTTGTTGACAGCATTCTCCTGAGTTTCATCCTCACTTAACTACATGCACCCAAACTCTATCACAAGGCACGTGGGGCTACGTGTTCGGACCATAGGTTCAAGCTTACAACCACAGCCGTTGGCTATAATTGTGCTGGGAGGGCCCTGCCCTCCAGCTGGGACTTGCACGTGGCAATGAGAGGACCCTGTCCTTTCATTAGTCCGAGGCTTGAACCTGGCCAAGACACTGTAGCCGCACCCCACAAGAGGGCCGAGCACTGCGGGCAGGACAGCCTCATCTGAGCGTCCATCCTCTCCCCACGGCAGCATCTGAAGCACGTGACGCCTGTAATAACTAGAGGCCCTTTACGGACTGTGGGCTTCTGCTCCATGAGAAGGTAGAAGCGTCTCAGTGGAAAGAACGGACTCAGGTTCCTACTGAAGGGAGCCCAGGTGACGGGAGCCCTGTCCCTCCCCCTCTCTCCCCTGCCCCAGGGACACCTGGCATTATCGGGTCAGACTACAGCCGAGGCACATCAGGCATCTGTTTTGGAAATAACATTTTATTGATACTCAGCCCTGCCATTCAGTTACATATTATCTATGGCTGCTTTTGTGCTCAAGGACAGATTCAAAGGCCAGAAAGGCCGGAAAGCCTAGGGTATTACCTATCTGGTCTTTTACAGAAAAGTCACGCACCAACACACGGCCAAACAGCACCACCTTGCAGCAGGAGCAGTCGGCTCCCGCTCCACAGAGACCTGTGAATCCGCTAGAGGTTCAAACAGTGCGGCTGGGGCCGAGGGGGCCAGGGAGGCTCTGCCTGTCGAAAGGCGTCTGTTATGGGCTCAATGACGTCATCAAAAAAGCTAAGTGACACCCCAAACCCCCCGTACCTCAGAATGTGACCTACCTAGAAACAGGTCCTTGGGGATGTGATTAGAGGAAGTGAGGTCACGCTGGAGTAGGGGAGGCCCTGACCCAGCAGGACTGGTGACCCTCTCAAGAAGGATGCAGAGGGGGAGGCACAGACTGGAGTGATGCATCTAGGAGCCAAGGACCCCGAGGGCTGGCGGTCACCCTGAGCAAGAGAGGGTGGGGCAGCCCCTCCCTCAGCCCCGCAGGAGGAGCGAACTGCAGACACCCCGCCTCAGCCTTCCCTTCTCGGCCGTGAAGGACACAGTGGTTGTTTCAGCCTCCCATTCAGAGGCACTTTGTGACAACAACACCAGGAAACGAAGTGTCCAAATTCTGGTTTCTGAAAGCACCCGTGTGGCCAAACAATACATCTGTGGGCTGGACCCAGGCCCTGGCAGCCCGTCTGCCGCTCATTTCTCTGCTCACGACTCAGGGACAGTCACGTTTTTGTTGAAAATCAAAAATGCTGTTACAAAACTTTTGATTTTAATATTTGGACCAAAAAAAAATGCAACCTCTCGGATATCACACGTCAGCGTGTGCACCTCCAAAGAGCAGAATGACCTCCCGGAGCCGGCAGCTCGAGGGCGGTCCCACAGGCAGGCTGCTGGGTTGGCACGCCAGCCC
>NW_005871896.1:176425-185290 GCF_000147115.1 Myotis lucifugus
CCCCCCCCCCCCCCCCCCTCACAGCTGGGGGGTGGGGTCCCTGGGGGGGGGGTTCCTCATCCATAAAGGGGAGGGGGGGAGGGACTTGCCTCTCAAAAGAATGGACAGGGCACCCTGGGAAGGCTTTCTAATTTGGGGAGGAAGAACTCGGCCACCGGCAATGAGGTCTCTATCCTAGGCTGTGTCATGTGATTGCATCTGACTGTGTACTGCTTTCTACTTGCTGTGCTGTGAGCCCCTGCAGGACAGGGCCTGGTCTTGGCCGCTCTCCCTCCCTGCAGACATGTGACGGGCAGACAGGCAGGAATGCCCTGCGTCTGTTTGCCTCCTGTGACCGTCCGGCATGAGCAGAAGGCTGCACAGAGTCCATGGAAGTCTCCCTGCCGAGGGGGACTCTGTGCTGGGCTGATCCACTCGACCGAGCGGGAAGGGCAGCGGGCACAAAACGCTCCATTCCAAGTTCAGGGTTAGGCCTGAGTTTGCCTGTTTCCTTTCTGCTTCACACACACACACACGACATGTAGAACAAATCAGGGTGATACAGTTAGCAGATGGGTTCTACAGTCACTGCCCGGGTGTGTAGCCCTGCTGAGGATTCTGGGAAAATCCATCAAACCCAAGGCAGGGAAAACAATCCCAAGGACACGGCAAGCGCAGCAGCCAGTGACTCTGCTCTAACCAGCAAACGTGAGCAACGCACTTGGCTGCCCGGTGTGGGCTGGAGGGCGCCCCTCAACCTGGAAACAATCCCAGTCCAGGCCGCGAGCCACGGCTGCCGCCCCACACGATCCCTGGCATGTTCTGGTCAAACTACAGCCCATGCTACATTAGCCACCTGTTTTGTAAATAAAGTTTTATTGATACTCAGCCCTGCCCATTCAATTACATATTGTCTGTGACTGCTTTGTGCTCAAGGGCAGAGTAGAATAGTTATAGCAGAGCCCAGAAAGCCTAGAATACTTCCCATCTGGTCCCTTACAGAAAAGCTGGCCAACCCTCCACTGGAACCATCGCACTGTGACTGCACTAACATGTAAGCTCTGAGAGGACAGAAGCCTTGCCTGGCTGCTCAGACCGCTGTCTCTGACACCTAGAACACCTGGCTGGCAGCACATGCTCCATAAACCTTGGGGCACAGACTGACTATGCAGCCAAATACCTGTCCAGGTTCCATGACAGGCCGGGACCAAAGCACACACATGCTACTGGGATGCCCACAGGGCCAGGCTGCTGTCCAGAAGCCCCGCCCCCTCTGAGAAGCCAACCCATGAACATACTGGTGCTGCCACTGATGTCCCTGGTTGACTAACTCCCCAGGGGCCCTCTGTGAGCACCAGGCTGGACAAACAACCAGGACATAATCAGTACAAGAATTCGGTAATGCTGGGCTGTCAGGACAGATTAAACCCAGCTAAGAAGACCCCTTGTAACTCCCTTTTCGATGTATATACGTTTACGTTAGAAATGTTTTAAGGGAATAAACACTTGCAGAGAGGTTCCAATTTAAGGGTTCCCTTACACAGCTGAACCCAAAACAGCTGTCAGAAGGCAAACATTTCTAAACACAAATGCTCAAGGTACTGAGCAAAAGAAAAGATCTTCAGATCTGAGAGAAAACCCCAATCCATCCTGCCATAACAAAAGCAAAGCGAGAAACAGGAAAGCCAGACGTTGCTGCGAAAGATCCTTCAGCGTGAATATTAAAAGCATGTGCACATTCTGGCTCCAACAGCATTGTTTATGGTTAGATTTAAAGTATGAAAGGGCCCTTCAACTTGGAAAATGATCACATGGAACTTGCTGCATGAAGAAAGAATCCGATATTAGTTTTCTTCCTCTTTCCCCTCCCAGTCAGAGGACGATGCTGCCATGCAGGTCTTCCTGGGTTTGGCAGGAGACTCCCCGAGGCCTCCCTCAAGTCTGGTTTTGGGCACAAAAATCGTAGCTGGGACCTGAGCATTGCGGTGCCCTCCTTATGTGAGGTCTGCAGAGCTGGGCCTCCCCTACATAGTCCAGGCATATTGCTCAGTCACATTTTGGGGGAAATACCAAATGACCATCTTTAAAGGCAGTGGGGGTTTTAATTATAGTTATGATAAGATCACATTTAGATTTAAATAAAAGTGGCATTGTCCCAGTTTCTGATCAAATATGAGACAATCAAAATGTCAGTCTGAGGCTGACCCAAGATAACAGTGAAAGGATTATTTATAAATGAAATACACTATCAAAGAAACCTCAATATAACAAGTTTTTAAATTAATTCCCCCCTAAGCCCACTTAATTCATATGCAATTCCTATCTCCCATAACAAAAAATCCAGGTACTGCACAAAATGAGTATAAATGTTTTTACATTATTAAGAACATTTATTTATTCCAAAGGATGAGCAAAAAGTCAAACAAGGATGGGCTCACTGGACTGCTTTGAGGAGTGTTCCAGGGTTTAGAGCAGTGGTTCTCAACCTTCCTAATGCCGTGACCCTTTAATACAGTTCTTCATGTTGTGGTGACCCCCAACCATAAAATTATTTTCGTTGCTACTTCATAACTGTAATGTTGCTACTGTTATGAATCGTCGTGTAAATATCTGATATGCAGGATGTATTTTCATTGGTACAAATTGAACATAATAAAAGCATAGTGATTAATCACAAAAACAATATGTAATTATATATGTGTTTTCCGATGGTCTTAGGCGACCCCTGTGAAAGGGTCATTCGACCCCCAGAGGGTCGCGACCTACAGGTTGAGAACCACTGGTTTAGAGGACGGTTGTTTTGTAGTCACACCATGAGAGATGTGGTCAAGCATTTCTTAGAAGAATCTTTAAAGCACGTGATGGCACAGGTGCCAGCACGGCCCCGCTCTCCTGCTACGAGCCGAGAACACCCGGCACTGAAGGTCTAACACACGTATACCCCCTCGGGAATGGGTGTGGTGGATCTTTCCTTCCTTACACATCCTTTCCCTTGCCTTATCTCATTTTGCCACAGCCCACAAGACACTGCTCTAAGTTTTAACTTTTCAGCCTCTTTCACCTTTCGGGGATTGTGTGCCTCTACGGAATTATATAAATGTATTTTCATCAAAAGGAAAGAAAATAGGAAAAGAAAATTCATGGCTAGTTACAGCAGATTCATTATTTTTCTGTAAGACCCAGACATGCCCACATGCTGTTCCTCTTTCAAAGTCCTTCAGGAAACTGACATCGTAAAGTGAAATGGACACCACGCTGTCATGACCAGCTAAGAAACACGTCTGAGGAGGTCAAAGGCCAGCAAGAGCGGGCCCCTGGGACCCTGCCCAGATGCCTACAGCAGATTTTTAAATTGTTTAATTTTTCTTCTTCAAATGCATGCTGCTCTTCTCTTCCTGGTTTCAGCCCTTCTGTGTGGGAGTGTTAGTCAAATCACAGCTGTAAATCTCTCCTATCGGTATGGTGGGTCCTTGCTCCAATTTTCTTTTGTTCTGGTTCCGAAGGATGTGATCTCAGCAACCTCCCCAAAGTACCCAAACACGAGGACAATGATGCAGAAGCCCCACTGAAAACACAAACCAAAAGCCCCAAACATCCCAAGACAGAGTTTGGGTTCCAGGCAATCAGGAACCAGCCAGTCAAACAGCTTGCCCCTGGCGAGACAGAGTCAGGAGAAAAAGAGTGGAATGAGAGAAGCAATGTGGGTATATTTCAGCTTAAAACCAATTATAGTTTAGTCCAAAGAGAAGGTAACATTTCCCAAACCCAAACGTTTGCATGGGCTCGGTCAGCCCTGCTCTTAGCCCACGATCTGTCAGTACGCAACTGTTTCCTGCTCTGAAAGACAAATCATGCGGTCGGAGCAAACTCCATCAGCTTCAGGACCATCCACCACGAGCCTATTTGCACCTGAACCCGTGGAAGTGCCTCCCCCGGAGAAAGGTGTGTACACCCACCCGGGCTCTGGGTCCCACCGCTCCACTCCCTCCTGGACAGGAGTTCTCACACCTGCCTGTGCATCAGAATCACCGGGAGGGCTTGTGAAACGCAGCCAGCGGGGCCCAAACCCCAAGTTTCTGACTCAGTGGATCTGAGGTGAGGCCTATTAATTACCTTTCCTAACACATTTCCAGGTGGTGCTGAAACTGCTGGTCCTAGACCAGACTTTGGGGAACTCTTTCAGGACCTGCTATATTGATTCTCCCTCTTATTCCAGATCCTAGAGCCTCTCCCTCCATATTGCTTCTTTCCCTACGTATATAAGCACATTCAGATTTCTTTCATCTTAAAATACAAATACACTAGTCCATCTCCCTTGAGAATGGGCATGGCGCATTTCTCTCTCCTTCCTCACACATCCCAATTCTCATGAGAATGATCTCCATCCACCACTTTCTTCCTTTCCACTCACTCCTTGCTGCTCTCAACCTGACATCTGCCCACCTGGCCCTGCATGAACTAGGGCTTCCAGGTCAATGGATACTTCTCATCTTTCTGCTGAAACTAGCAATGCTCACCTGGCCAACAGCAGCCCCACTCCCTCGGATTTGGTAACATCTCTCTATCCTGGGTCTCCTACCAGCTCTCTCGCTGTCCCTCTTGGTCTCCTTAATATAATGTCTGCTTTTCACCACCCCCTTAAGTGTTGGTAATCCTCTGGGCCCTGTCTTTGGTCCTCTCCTTCCATCTATCCCAATATTTAAACTACCAGCTATATCCTCATGACTCTCAAATCTAGACCTCTCTCTTCCAAACTTCAAATACATAGAACAGTCACCAATTAGATCATTCTTTCTATTTGCCCAATAGGCACCTCAAAAATATCAATGTCTACAAGTGAACCCATTACCTTTACCTCATTCCTGTTCCCCTGCTTTTATTGTCTAACAAAATGACTCCCCCAATTACTCAGCCATGCAAACCAGTCCTAAGTCCCTGTATCTCATGCCCAATCATATCCCAAGTCTGCCCAATCCACCTGCAAGGCGTATCTCAGATCTGTCCCACTGTTCACATCTCCATGGCCCTGTCCCAACTTAAGTCACCACCATCTCCCCTGGACCAATGTGATGGCCACCACGGTCTCCTCACTTGGAAGCTCTCCCCTTCTCAGCTCTCATTGCAGACACAGTGATCTTTCCATCACCCCTGGGAATCCTCTTGGCAGAACTATTCGATGCCTCTCATTACCACTGAAATGAAGTTTTCAACTCTTTTGCAGGGCATTCAGAGCATTCGATGTCTAACCTCATTTCTAGTCATCCCTCCATATATTTTGAACTCTAGCATTAGTGAACTATTTAATTGCATCTTTGAACATGGAGTGTTCCCTCACATCTAGAAACTTCTGTATATTCAATGCCCTCTGCCTGGAAAACTATCCTGAAAACCCGGGCACAAGTATCTCTTCTTTCTAAAACCTTCCCTCGAACTCATAGACTCTTTCCTGCTCCCATTCCACCTGGCACCCGCCTCATTAAAGCAATGATCTGTTCTCAAGCCTATCCCAGTACTAGACTGTGAGGTCCTCAGAAATAAATCTTTAAATGCTGAGGAAAAACACCTGGCTTGAAGTATGAGCCCTACTAAAATGAATCTTTATTTTTTAAATATATTTTTATTGATTTCAAAGAGAAAGGAGAGGGAGAGAGGGAAACATCAATAATGAGAGAGAATCATGGATCGGCTGCCTCCTGCACAACCGCCCCCCACCCCCCGAATGGGGATGGAGCCCACAACCCGGGCATGTGCCCTGACCAGGAATGGAACCATGAACTCCTGGTTCATAGGTCGATGCTCAACCACTGAGCCACACCAGGCAGCTAAGACGAATTTTTAAATAACATATCAGTGACCCTAAAAACAAGGGAACACACTGCTGGCAGGGTCCCCTGAAATAGTAACTTTTAGGCAGCCAATACTATAAGTATTTATTTCACCCTAACTTGAACACATTAAATCTCTTGTCACTACATTTTTTCAAGGAACTGGGGAAGGAGATGTTGAATTCTCATTTCATCAGGTTTTCCCCTCCAGTCATTAGAAGAATGAGGAGGGTCTGAAGGAAGCTGGTACTTGGGAATTTTCCATTTTTGGTAAATACCTGAGCTTGTTTTCTGGCATTTAAACAAAGACAGAGACCTCAAAATGCATTTCTGCTCCATGAAACTGGACTGGAGTTCCTGTGGCTGGGCCACGTTTCATAGACCATTACACCATCCCTGAGTGAGCCCCACAGCTTTCAGCCTATGATGACGCCACAGACACGACTGTATGAAATTCTCAGGCGAGTAGGAAATGGCTCAATGACTGGTGCCCCTGGGCAGCCCACCCACCTCTCTACTCTCAGTTCTGCCAGAACAGAGGTGACCCGCCCACCCCGGCAGCAAGGCCGCAGTAAAGCAGCTTCAGCAAAAGGAATGAGCCCCGTGCCCTGCAACGGGCTGGGCATACCTCCACCAGCCTCGAGTCCTGCCTCACAGAAGTTTTAAAGGAAACGGGCTCAGGTGGACACAGCCATTACACATGTATTTGGGGATCAAGAAACAAAACGAATACAACCAAACGGACATGTTTGCATTTTACGTAAATGCCAGCGCACATGCGAGGGGCAAGCTGCCTCTCCGCTGGAATGTGGACCTCATTTCAAATTAGTCGTCACTTGTAGCTGAATGGGGCCATGCTGACAGATCTCTACGAGATAAAACGGATCATCGCCGTCTTGGAAACAACCCACGATTATGATGAAACCAGCCTTCCAACATGGGTTAGGCCTGACGCCAAGATGAAGGCTGTCCAACAAAATCCTGAAGAGTCCAGATGTTCCTGCAATCATCCACTGGTACATTTCCCAAGAGCACAGAGCTTCGACCTGATGGGAAATTCCAACATGTTTACTATCCAGGGAGCGCACGCAGAGACTTCGCACAGACCACAGGGCGTGACAGTCCGACTGTCTGCTCATGTGGTCACACATCTAGGGTTTTGTGCTAACATCTACCCTCCCACCCCAATCCCCGTTCAGAAAGTGGAGAGAATCCCATTTTAAGAGAAAACTTAGAGTGCTCCAAAAATTAGGGGTAAACGAAAGGGATCTAGAAAACAACGTCATTATTAAAAACAGCTGAAGGAACCAGGAAGCTTAACAATTACTAATACCGAGTAATGCCATTGGCTCCTCTGTGCCAGCTTCGTGCAAGAATGTCAGCTGTGTTTTCTTATTCCTCACAGCGATTGGTAAAATAGAGCTGGCATCACTATTCCCGCTTTACAAATAAGGAAACTAAGCCTCAAACTTACTAAGAAACTTGCCCAAGTTCTCTATATATGACTGATACACAGGGGAGAGGGGATTTGGACTCAGTATTTCTGATTTCAAAGCTCCGGCCCTTAAGCACCACACAAGAACCCAACGGAGAAAAAGGCCGAGGGGCTGTGACAGCAGTCAGAATAGGTGAAGAGCTGTAACACGACGAGAGAAGAGATTGGTTATGGTCTAAGGTTCCCAAAGCCGGTTGTGCTAGAGCCGCGGTTCTCAACCTGTGGGTCTCGACCCCTTTGGCGGTCGAACGACCCTTTCACAGGGGTCGCCTAAGACCATCCTGCATATCAGATATTTACATGACGATTCATAACAGTAGCAACATTACAGTTATGAAGTAGCAACGAAAATAATTTTATGGTTGGGTCACAACATGAGGAACTGTATTTAAAGGGCCAGAAGGTTGAGAACCACTGTGCTAGAGAATCACCTCTGAAACTTAAAAAACAAAAAAAAAAAAAAAACACCATTTCCATGATCCCACTACCAGATTCTGAGTGGCTGAGCTGGCATTGAGGCCAGGCCTGTGTGTGTATCATCTCCCCACGGGACTCAGTGCTCTGCTGGGCCTGGGGACCACCGCCCCAGACCTCAGAACCGGAACACGCACAGGAGTTAGAAGGAAGCAGGCTTCTCTTTACGTTATTAAACAGACAAACCAGCTCTACCCACCTCACTCTGTCACACACACACACACACACACACCGGCCCTAATAAGCAGAGCCTCCCACACATGGCAGCGATGGCAGCCGCCACTTGCAAGGACACGGTGACCTACAGGAGAGGAGCCGGCCTCTGGGAACAGAGGCTGCGTTCACCTGGTGTGGCCATTTCCCGGCGCGGAGCCTCAGTCAAGTGATTTTCTCTCTGAGTCTACGTTTCCTCAAATGGAACTCGCAGCTGATTACTTACCCGGAAAGCTCTTAGGAACTGGAGACAATGGGTAAAATTCCAAGCATGGCCTTGGGTGTGAGGTGGGAGCTCCGCAGGGACACCCTCAGCTCTCAGGAGCACGTGGTACCTGCCCTCCCGACGAGCCCAGGCGCTGGGCTCCGGTAAGCAGACGGCAGGGGCTGCGCAGTAGCATCCGTCCCTCCTATTCCCCCCTCGCCCCCCCACGGAGGCGGCCACGTGAGGAATCGATTTCGATCCCGAGTCTGTAAGGGGCCTGATGGGCCTGGTCCAATCAGCCAGCACCTGCCCCCTCGCCGCAGGGCTAGGCTAGGCCATCACGCAGCCTGGACCAGCCCGTCAGAGAGGCTGGGGGGTGGGGGGGAGGCTGGGCAGGTGCCCTGATGAGCCGATCAGAGGAACCCGAAGACTTCTGTTGGAGCTGGAGGGGAGGGGGCGCTTCTCTCACTGTGGGCACAGCAGCGGGAAACAGGACACTTGGCCGCCCTCTGGCCACCAAGAGCCTTTACCAACCTCCCGCGCGAGGCTGCCCTTCCTCCGTGTTTTGGAGATTTGTGCACCAATGCATTTCATTCCCTTTATTGTCCTGTTTGAACTGGGTGAGGTTGGTTTTCTATTACCGAGACTGACGCCTCCCAACTTAAGTAGAATCA
>NW_005871897.1:0-25592 GCF_000147115.1 Myotis lucifugus
AAATAAAGTTTTATTGGAACACAGCCATGCTTTCATGTACGAGTGTCCAGGGCTGCCTCTATGCTACACCAGCAGAGCTGAGCAGTTGCAACAGGAACCATCCGAGTTGCAGAGACAAAAACATTTACTACCTGGCCCTTCACAGAGGTTTGTCAACCCGTGTGAGAAAAGGCCTGGTGTGGTGGCTGCCTCCCTACCTCCACCTCTCAGGCCCAAGGAGAAACCCAGGGAGGTCACTGATACAAGCGTGCTCAAGAATGGCACTGAGGCTGTGGCCAGGCCATGAAGCAGGAGACTGGTCGTACGACATCAGCCCACAAGCGAGCAGCCCTTGGGGATCACTTAGTTTTACACCAGTGCCTCCCTTCGGAGCACGGCGTTCGACTGTGAAGGTGATCACAACCACACAGGGGCTTTGACACACTGGGCCCTTCAGGAGCTGCTAAAATCACAGATCTAATTATTCCCACACTCTACTTTGCCAAGAGCAGTGCTCTTAGAACTGCCTGCCACTTTAAGACACTCAAGTTTCTCTTTTCTTTCCTGTCCCTTTTAGTTACTGGTGCACTAAGACCAGGCTGGTCTAACACCATCCCTCCTGCCACGGTTGGGAGAATGAGGCCTAACTAAAGGCCGGTGTAAGCATGTCAGGTGGGTGAACCTGCAACAACTTTCAACTGTCCACACAGCATTCTGTCACCCACGCTGGGGATGGTGGCTGGGAGGTGACATGATGCCACCTTATTGGTTGCTCTTCTAGCTTTCCTTACCTGGCTCTGACTGAGTCCCAGTCTAACACCAACTTGGCAAGCTGTTTCCTCTGTTTTTGGATGTTGGGAATATCCACCTAGAAAAAAACATACCTCACACCAATTGGGATGAGCTTTGGGTTTCTGGTTTAACATTTAAAAGTGCAGTATTTATTTACGAACTAGAGGCCCGGTGCACGGAATTCATGCACGAGTAAGGTCCCTAGGCCTGGCCAGCCATCAGGGCCGGCCAGGGCCTCCCTACCCTGGCTGCCGCCCCCTGGTGGTCAGCACATGTCACAGCGAGCAACAGAACTCCTGGTTTCTCTTTGGCAAAGGATTATGAACCATCAATTCACTCCCTGAATTTCCAAAAAGAAGTGCATGTCAATGGCACTGATTATTGTTAAAGTTGCAGACACAAGAGAACTACTTGCTGCCCAGCCCGCACCAAAGCACCCACCTCTGCTATGCCACACAGGGGGTCCACAATCTCCTTCTCAACAAAGACCTCGTGCTGAGAGAGTTCGAGAGCCAGCTGATTCTCGGCATCTCCACACGTCTCCAGCATCCTCCTAAGAAACAAGATGCCCCAAGAACAAACTCGTGTTCACTGAATCAGGCACCTAGTTAGCACAGCCAGTTCTGCCCTCCATATGACGGAACACACGATGGCTGCCATGGACACCCCCCACCCATCCACTTTTATTGACCCACTGGGCCCCTGGCTCTTTCTCAAAGCAGTGCCTCTTACCCCAGGAGAGAGTCCTCTAGCTGTGTCGATGCCTCTTGCATGTTCTGAGCGAGAGCTGTCAGAGGGAGCTTTTTCTGGAAGGCAAAAGACAGTGCGTTTTTTTCGTTACCCATTCTAGGTTACCTGCTTCAGATCATTTCACTTGTTTCTCCTCCGGATACACAGGTAGGAGCCAGCTTGGCTCTGGTCTCAAAGGTATGAGTGGTGTGACTTAAGCTCGGCGTTAGTTTCCCGTGCCTGGACTATAGGGATGAGAATGGGGCGAGGTCCCAGGGCTGAGGCTGCCCTAAGGAGGGATTCAACACCAAGTACTCAGCACGCGTTCAGTCCTCAGTAAATGGCAGCTGCCATGTTGCTGTTGCTGTACTATTATTAATTGATCAAGTACACACTATGTCCCAGGCACTAGACATAGAGTTACTTTGATTATCACAACAAATAAATGCAGTAAGCTGCTCAATTTCAAAAACTTTTGCTAGAACAAGCATTCTTAAACTGGCTGTTAATTTGGCTGTAATAATAAAGATTTAGCTTTAGTTACATGTCTAAAACTATCTAGCCGAATTTCCAAATAAACTTTTTTAGGGTTTTAAGCACAAAGCCTCCTCTTTTCTTATCAGATTTGTTTTTCAGCTGAAAACGGCCATAAGAATCATCTGATTAATGTTCTAATTGCACAGCCAAGGAAGCAGGAGGTGGGGAGGTGAGATGGAATGGCCAGGCACCCAGGTGAGGGATGGCAGAGCCAGACCCCAGTGCCAGTGGCCTGAGTCCCGGGTTTGGATTTTCCACCACTGGCTGATAGCTCATCTCAGAATACGAGTAAGAGAGGAGGGGAAAGTAACAAGTGGGGGGGCTACACCACTGTAATCTGCTCACAGAAGGTACTGCCCGTTACAGTGCTCCACGTCACTCTGCCTTCCCACTAGAAAGGGCACGCACAGCAGACCAGGCTCCCCTCACTAGGGCACTGTGGCTTGACCTCAGCATGTCCCTCTCTTTCCTGCCTTCACAGGGCTCCACCTGACACACTCACAACGTGTTTGCTTGTATTGTACAGAGTCTCTCTGGGAGGCTGTATAAGGAATACCGGTGGCTCTAGAGAGGGAATGGTACCAGGAAAACAGGCTGGGAAGGTCTCACTGTATCTTCTTGGGTATATTCTAGATTTTGACCATGTAAATGGATAGCCTGTTGAAATGTAAAAGTAACCACAAGTACGTTTATCCCTCTGCCTTCCTCCCAAGTTATTTTCAAACAAGTAGTAGGCTTCGCCTGCCCCACTGCTGTCTCCACACTTCTAGACTAGGAAGACCCCTGAAAACGGGAGCCTGCTTTATCGCAACAGAGGAAAAGTTGCACAGTTCAGTCCTGCTGCCTTCCAAGGGCATTTCACACAGGTAACCGTGATGATCAAGAGAAACACACTTGGCGCAGCCCCGGAGCTCTCGGGCCTTTGGGGGAGGTCAGAAAGAGGAGTCTGTCTGTTGAGCATCACCCCAGCTCTCAGTGCCAACAGCCTGTGGCTCCCCTGCCGACCCCAAAGCCACAACAACCCTGTCTCCTGATGTGCAAGCATTAGGACATTCTGCTTATTTGACACATGAGCTCATTGATGAAGATGCGGTCCACCAACATCTAACTCCTCCATGGAGAGGTGAGGCCTAGGGCTTCAGTGAAAAAGCCTCACGTCGTGGTCTATAAAAGGCATGCCAACTGCACAAAGAGAAGCAATTCCAGATCGATACGACCCGCAATATAAGCTCTGCCGTGTCAATGGCTCGGGCTGAGGCCACTGCCCTGTCTCCCCTCAATTCTTTCCTCTTCACATGTGTAGGAGTTACTGGTGGGGCTTGTGGGATTTCCTCCCGTCTCTCCTAGAGCCTTAGAGACTGCTGTGACTTTCTCCCTATTATATGGCCTCTTCTGGTCACCCCTCTTCTATCATTTCCATGGTGACGCCTCTTCCCACATGCAGAGTGAAGACTTCCTCAGAGGCCAGTCTCGGGCACTTTTGTTTGAGATTGGGAAAGGAAGCTTAAAGCATTAGGTTTTAAAAATGAGGGCCAGGCACCCTTGCCCCTGCTCCCTGGAATATGCCCATCACCTGCCATTCATTTCCCTTCTGTAAAGCCAGGATACCACCTCCTCCAGGAAGCCCACCTGACTACCCCTCTCCTCCTCTGGTGCCCATTCTTGGGCCTCCCATAATACCCTGTGCATATTTTATTTAGCATGTTGCTTTATAGTCATCCATTTGTGTGTATCTCCCCCACTAGGCTGTGGGCACCTTCGGGGTGGAGATGGCCTGTTACTCATCCAGCATTTGCACATGGTATGTCTTGTTCCTTCTGTGTCTGCTTTGAGGCACAGCCCTGCTGTCACATATACTCATTAGACACAAATAAACATTTATCAAACACCGAACTGTGTGGACAATGCATACAGCATGAAGGAAAGGAAACAGAGACAATGGGACTGATAAGGGGAAATTCAATCTTATTAGCAAGGGCGTAAGTCATGCTAAAAGCTTAGACCTTAACCCGAAAAGGCAGCATGTCCCTGGCAGGCGCTGCTGGCACTGGGGCACCTTCAAGTGTAGAACTATCCCTTCAGACACTGCAGATGTTGGGCGCTTTGGTTGCCTACCCTCCAAATGCCGGTAGTGTACCTCAGTCCCTATGGCAACCAAAAATGTTTCTACACATTTCCAAATATCCCAGGAGTATAGTCTGGTCCCTGTGGAGAACAACTAAATGAAGTTTTTTTTGTGTTTTGTTTTGTTTTTGGTCTCTTTGTTTTAAGGCAGGAGGGTGGCAGGGTTAATCTGTATTTCAGGAAAACAAATCTGGTGACCAGGTTGAAGACAGTCTGGAAAAGAGGGTGATCAGGGCAGGCAATGCCACTCCGGAGGTGCCTGTGGCAGTCCAGGTCTCGCCTGGGAGCCAAGTGGCGGAGTGGGAGGAGAGGGGAGGGGAGGAAGTCAAACAACACTCAGAGAATCACAAGATATGCTCACTGAGCCGCTCCAGGACACTGAGGGCAAACTGAAAGGGACGCAAGATAACCCCGCAATTTCTAGCTTGTGGAACTGGGGCCTAGAATTTGAGTCAGCACAGAACTGGTTATGCATGCCAGAACAGACAGCGAGGGGAGGGAGCTTTCTACTTGGTTGAAAGTGGTTTAGAAGTCCCTGTATACAGACATTAGTTAGAAGCCATGAGACTAGAGGAAGTGGTCCAAAGCACGTAACTGTGAGACTGAGAAGGACAGACCTCAGAAAACAGTATTAAAAGGGCAAACAGAGCAGAAGTCGTGGCAAGAGAAGGAGGAGTGGCAGGGGCTGATTCTGAAGAACGAGACCTGCGGCAGGCACTCCTGGGATTGCAGGTGTTTGCAAACTTCCACTCCTTGACATACACACTGCAGAGTGCTTGGTGCTATGCACGCGAGGAATGACCCAGTTGTCAAAATGCCCCATAAACACCTGTAGGTAATGTAAAAGAAAGCGGCACAGCTCACCTGCGTTCCAGCTCTTCCTTTTGAGACACCGGGTGACAAACAAAACAACAGCAAAAAGAAGGTTTCTCACCCCATCAAGACAACCACTGGAAGCCCTGGCCAATGTGGCTCAGTTGGTTGGACATTGTCTGGTGCACTGAGAGATTGCCAGCTTGATTCCCAGTCAGGGCACAAGCCTGGGTTGTGAGCTCGATCCCCAATAGAGGGTGTGCAGAAGGCAGCCAATTGATGTTTCTCTCTCTCTCTCTCTCATCAATAAAAAAAACATAATTTTCTAAAAAAAGACAACTACAACTACAGTAGAGAGATGCTTTCTACTCCAGGTGGACACACACAGGAGAGCGAACCCAGGGAAGCAGCGGACAGCCAACCTGCAACTAGGAGGGGTGTCCACTAGGGGTCAAGCGGACACTGAAGGGAGAAATGAGAGAAGGAAAGACACTGGGCTTGTGGCTTCATCACTGAAATGCTAGCTCGGAAGCCAATAAACTCTACTTTCTAAGTGAATTTCAGACAAGCCTTCACCTTTTGCCATTAAAGGATTCCTAACTGACAAATCCATTCTCTAATCCATGACAAATGGCTCCAGTCAAAAGCACTGGAGTGGGCAGGGCTTTCAGCCTCAATGATATCCTAAGCTCAAAAGAATGTGTGGGCGGGCAGGTGTTGTGAGCATGGACGTGAGATAAGGTACAAATCTGCAGGCAAAGCTGATGTTGCCTGGGGAATCCAGCCAGTCAAAGGAGAAAGCCCCTCAAAGAGACAAGAACTGAGAGCGGAGTCGCATCTGCTACTCACGTGTCTCTTGTCGGCGTCTGTGCCATGCTGGCCCTGGAAGCACGCCGTCAGGCGCTTGTGAGAGTGGTGGCACATTGACCGCACCGCATCCAGGCGCCGTTCGATCTGGCAAAACAGAGACAAATGGGCCATGTGCAGGGCTGAAGAACAAACTCAGCCTCTTCCTTATGTGGCGCCGGCACTAGGCAGGGAAGCACCCTGCAGTCAGATTTGTTGGCTCCTGGTAAAGATGCGAATGGTTCCTGTCCACTGACACCAGTAACTGTGGGACGTGGGGAACTGTCCTGTGAATGACAGGATGTGTGGCATCATCTCTGGCCTCTATGTACTGGATGTCAGTAGTTGTGACAACCAAAACTGTCTCCAGAAAATGTCCAATAACCCCTCAGAGAGCAAAGTCACCTCTGGGTGAGACCCACTGACCTCCCTCATTCTGAGGGCTTTAGATCCCCGAGATGCTGAATCTAAACCTGCCACAGAAAGAGCAGTGGGAGTGATGGCACACGCCACAGCACCAGGAATGGGCCAGGTCCAACCTCCAGCGCAGACCAGGCCCACTGCGGGGAGGGAGAAGCCGCAGGGCCCTCAGCAGCTCTCCTGCACATGACAATGTGGCCACCCACACAGCAAGCAGAAGAGACACAGCAAATGTCCACACTTTAACTTCAGGGTCCGTGTTTTCAAAACTATTCCTTATTGTGCGTGGGGTGGGTTTTTGTCTTTATTTTTGAAATAAGCCTCTAAAGCAGAATGGCAGCCAGTAGTAAGAAACACTGACTTAAGGGACCCCCGCATCATGACTCGCTTCCCAAAATATTACTGCTGGGATATGGCCATTTATGGCAAAGGAGCTGCTTTTTACAGGAAGGAATGCCAAAAATGTGTATTCTGATGACTCACTAAGAATGAACAGGCCCTTAGGGATGCTTTCTATTTTAAAGAAAAATCAACAAATTCAAAGCAGAATACACTTTTGCCCAAACATTTTACCCAATGAGGAGGCTCTGTGCCCCTTTCCCTAAGGCCCTCACGCACGGAGCAGCTTTCGTCCACAGGCAAGCCCGGTGGGTCACCAGGGCCCCGGTCTGGCAGGCACGTTTATATTTAGCAGCAGATGCCGCCTCAGCTTCCCCAAAGCTTACAAATGGCCAGATTTTAAAACAGAAAACTAATACACACGCTTCACTTGCCACAAACGCCTGGGGGAAACCCCCCAAAAAACTCCATTTCATTCTGACTCCCATTTGCACTAGAATGTACAGTCGGTGGGGACAAGGCTGTGGCCTGTTCTGCTCACGCCATATCCCAAGTACCTGGAGCGCGTCTGGCACACAAATGGAAGGTGCTCACTCACTATCCGTTGAACGGACACGTATCTATTGAGTCCCTGTGCAGGGCATTAGAAAAAGAGCAGTACATACATGGTGGCTCCTGCCTCCTGGGAATCACAGTTGCCACAGGAAACAACATGCAAGCTAAATAAACAGGCAGCCTCTTAAACAGCTCTCACGGAGACCCAAGAAAGGATGCAGGGCAGCGATTTTCCACCGGTGTGCCACGGCAAGAATTTTTCAAACATGCAATACCAGGAGTCCTGACCTCTTTTCCCTTAGATCGTCAATGAAAAAAAATGACAACAGCCATCCAGTGTGAATGAATCAAAGGTATACCTATTTTTTGTCAGATGGGCAAAAAATGTAATTTTTTTTTTTTTTTGGTGTGCCGCATGATTGTAATTAGTTTATGTGCGCCATGACATGAAAAAGGCTGAAAATCGCTGACGTAGGGGGACACAGAGCAAGTTAAGGGAAATTTCACACCAGAAACAAAATCATCTCTGGCCTGCAACAGTGGGAACAAAACGACACACCACCCTTCAGCAGGGCCATGTGCCGGGCTCCGCGCTCCACCCCATGCTCTCCCAGGGTTAACTATGAGACGGATACAGCGATCACCCGCCTTTCAGAGAACTGGAAACTGAGGCATGGGGTGGTTAAGTAAATCCCCGAGGCCGCAGAGCTAGGCAGGGGCAAACCTGGAGTTCGAATCCAAGTAGCTGGACACCGAACTCCACACCTTTAAGACTATTCTCCCTCTCTACACTCAAAAACAACAGAAATCAAAAAACATCTGCAGCAATTATGGCGGACAAGGTTATCTGTGTCAAAGTAAGGAGTTCCTAGAAACTGGCAACCTCTTCAGCCCAGCAGATGTTTGGGCAAAGGGACAAGAACAGATGGCTGCTGCCTGCGCTCCAGGGCAAGGGGCCGCTGGCCTCATCTCAGGGCTCCAAGGATTAAGTGAGGTAATGTATGCCACTGAGGTGGGGGTGGGCGGGAGAATACTGACATTTATGAAAATGAGTGTGGTTAAAGCTTACCTGGACCAAACAATACTTCTGAATGTCTGAAAATGAGTTAGAAATATATGACAAATAAAACATTGGGAAAATATTAAGACTATAATTCTTTAATAAATCTTGGGGGGGAGGGGGCTTCTAATCCTTAATGAAAACTTCCAGTCCTCCAAAAATAAAAAAAATAAAGAAACGAAACTGTGCTCTTAAAATATTCTACTGCAAACGGCTGTCATAATTAGGACGTTGCGGCCTGATGTGGTAGAAGCAGCATTTTTTAAAAAATTATGCGCCTTCCCTGCACAGGGAGAGAGTCACCGGGGGGCAGGCCTTTGGTCCTCAGGGACGCCCCGGAGCAGACGGCAGATTACAGAAATGAGACGCAAGGAGGCAGGTGAGGAGGGCTCTGTCCTTCCTGAAGTATCTGGTGTGGGTGGGGATGGAGTAGGGCAGGGTGAAGTGATATGTATCAAGGGTCCAGGGCCTTCAACCCACCCCTGAAGTTAGGGAGACCATTGAGAGATGGAGGGGAGCGGACCTGGCTCAGGCCCTGGGCAGCAACGCCTCTCCCTACGAAGAGGAAAGAAAGTTTGAGCTAATGACTTGAGGCCACACCCTACGCCTCATGGTGATTCTGACACATCCAGTCACCTGCCACTGAGACCCTAAGTCCCACAGGGCCCAACTCAACTCAGTCGGGGAGCCAGATTGTAAGAGGGCGCAAGGAGTCAAAACTCTAGGCCCTGGCTGGTTTGGCTCAGTGGATAGAGCGTCAGCCTGTGGACTGATGGGTCCTAGTTTCCATTCTGGTCAAGGGCACATGCCTGGGTTGCGGGCTCAGTCCCCAGTGGGGGGTGTGCAGGAGGCAGCCAATCAATGATTCTCTCTCATCACTGATGTTTCTATCTCTCTCTCCCTCTCCCTTCCTCTCTGAAATAAATAAAAAATAAAAAAACTCTAGGATGAGCCCTGGCCACATGTGTAGTTCAGTGGTTAGAGTGTCTGCCTGCATACCGAAGGTCAACAGCACATACCTGGGATGCAGATTCGATCCCCATCCCCAGGTGGAGTATGTGTGGGAGGCAACCAATTGATGTATCTCTCTTACATTGCTGTTTCTCTCTCTCCCTCCTCCCTCCCTTCCACTCTCTCTAAAAAAAATCAATGGAAAAAAATATCCTTGGGTGAGGTTTAACCAAAACAAACAAAAAACCCCACACAACTCTAGGCTGAAGCCAGTGGGGCCTCTGCTGCAGCTGGCAGGGCCTCTCCCATCAAAGGCCTCATCACAGCAGCAAACTCCAGCCCCTCGACCTGCCCAGGACCTGTGACCGGGCCCCCACCCCCACTCCAACACCTGGCGCTAGAAAGCAGGGCCAGCCCCTGTGAACAACACAGCGTGACCAGTTTCACATCTCTTTATCACCATGCAACTCAACGGCCGTTCTTTCCTGCTCAAACCATGCTAACCAATGTCATTCTGCTTTAGGCTTAAAAAAACCCCCATAAGCTTCAGCTCTCACCTATGGATTCTTTTTTTAACATGCCTTTAAATAGGACATTTTAAAAATACTTAATTTAGTTACCTGTAGCAGATCTTCACTGAGGACTTCTGTTTTCTCAGCTCTGTAGGGAAAATTAAAGTTCAGAGTTAGAGATCCAGAAATGAAAAGCAACTCAGGACAATTAATAATTATTACCCCAGAATTTAAAACAAAACAGGCAGACATGAATGTAACAAGTGGAGAAATTCTACCAATTTTTACATCAGAGGACAACTTAAGCAAAACCTGTTGTTTTTTTACTATAATCTAAGTGCCATTTGGACTCCTGACTCAAATAGTGATTTAAACCAAGCCATTTAACAAACCTACCAATTCTCTTGGAAATAAACAAGGACATTTCTAAAAGAAAGGAAAAAGTCTGTTGCAGTCCTCAATATTGAGGAGTGGCAGAGAAAGGGAAGGCAATGAACCAGGAATCTGAGCCTTTGTATAAGATACATTGCAGAATGGAAGTGCTTATCTTGCCCAGGAACTATTGCAAGAAAAGGAAAAGCCATGAACCCAGAAAGTGAATGGAATCCACTAAAATGACCTCAAAACATTGCCGGCCCAAAAGAGCACCAGCTGCCACCAGTATGGTGGTGCACACCCCCAGCCTACGCGGAAAACCGAGACTGCCACAGAGGTCTCCAATACCCGCTGCCACAGCAGTGCCCACTGACTTGGATGGCCACGGGAGTGGCTCCCGCACCAGTTTCTGCAAGAAACCGAACTCTGATCTGACTCCAGTATCTCCCAGGTCTAGAGGAGCAGGGCCTGCAGCAGGGCAAGGCCCTGGCTCCCGAGGAGGCCAACCCTCAGCTCTCTGAACAGGTCCTGCAAGCAGCAGACCAAAATATGCCAGCCTAGAACTCACTTAGCATGCAGGGGGCCAGGCATTGCTGAGGTGCCAAACACAGGTAGTCAAGCCAGTTAGGAAAGTGGAGGCCAGGACTCAGCTGGCCTATGAGCTCAAGGAACCAGTCTCAAAAAGAACCCCAGCAGTCAACTAACAAGGACAAACCTGGCATGAGACCGCCGCAGCTTCCCGCCGTGCGCCTGCGCCCCCTAGCCTCTCCCTGTCTCTAGCAAAGCACCTCCAGGGACTGTGGGACTGGGACAGTGTCTTCTCTGGCCAACACCCAGGGACCTGAGCCGGGCCCTGCACACCTTGGCAGAACCTCTGCACCTCTGCCCTCTGCGAGGGTAAGTGTACACACAGGAAACTCCCAACTCCCATCAGCATACAATGGACCCTGAACAACAAGGGTTAGGAGCAGCAAATACTCCGACAGCCAGAAATGCACAGACAACTTTTCACTCTCCCAAAGCTCACTAACAGCCTACTCAACCAGAAGCCTTGCTGTAACAGCTAACACATACTTTGTATGTAATATGTATTGTATACTGTATTCTTATAATAAAGACAGAGAAAGAATATACACTTTTAGTATTTACTAGTATTAAAAAAGATCTTTAAATAAATGGGCCTGTGCAGTTCAAACCCGTGTTGTTCCAGGGTCAGCTGTATTCATAAGTTCAAAAGAAGAGATTCAGAGCAAGTATGTCCTCTTATGAAATGAACTTATTTTATATATTTATTTTTTAATATATTTTTATTGATTTCAGAGTGAGGAAGGGAGAGGGAGAGAGAGATGGAAACATCAATGATGAGAGAGAATCACTGATTGGCTGCAGCCTGCAGACCCCACCCTGGGGATGTAGCTTACAACACGGGCATGTGCCCTGACGGGGAATCGAACCGTGACTTCGATGCTCAACCACTGAGCCAGGCCAGGTGGGCTGAAATGAATTTATTTCAAAACTGTAACAAAAGAGGAGGGAAGCGTGTGTTACAATCCCAGTGTGGGATGTCAGCAGGAGTGTGCTGGGATTCGCATAGGATAACCACTGCGTGCAAATTTCCTAGCTCCTTGTTCAGGGGCCTCACAGTGGTAATTTGAAAAGAAAAATAAAAAACAATGCAAATAAGCACAAACAATACAAATCAGGGCTTTTGTGGGGTAGGAGGGGATTCAGATGTTAAAACATTTATGGGCACAGCACTGCAATAGCCACACGCACAAAAAAGCAAGTATTTAACTTCAGAAAAAAAACCCAGAAAGTCCATCAGAAAGATAATCATAGTACACTACTATGCTCACCTTCAAATAATTGATTCGCTGTGATAACGAATAGTAATAAATCCAAAAGTTGTAATGTAACTGTATTGGCAAGATAGGGAGCAGAAGCAGAGAGGAAGGTTACACAAGAACCCTAAACCATCATTTATCATAAGAGGTCAATAAATTATACCTAAACTTGATAACTCAAAGGGTAGCAGTTTACACATATTTATAAACATGAACGAGTAAATGCCGGAATAAACAGCTACAATGTGAAAGGAGTTGCCTCTTTGGTTGGGGAATCTCAACTAGGAGAGTGGGGTGTGTGGGGGAGAACTCACTCTACTTTGTGATAAGCCTTTTATGGTATTTGACTTTCTAAACTACACAGATACATAGTTTCAAATTTTTAAAAATAATGTTAGTTACATTTTCAAGTGACATGCTTGATCTGATTTTAAGTGAAGCATAATTCTACTTTAAAGCACTGGGTCCAACCGCCAACCTACAAAAGTACAACAGAACACATACCTCAGAGTATCCAAAACACAAGGCAAATCAGCATTATTTTCCCACTTACAAATTAACAACTGGACCCTTTGCTTTAAATTTAGAGGCCTTTTACCTCAAAAAGGTATCTGGAGGCTGAAAAATATATGAAAATGTGTACACGCTGTTCAAAAATAAATTTGCACTATGTCTCCTGCCTTTGTGGACACTGTATATTGCATTGATAAAATTTTAGAAAGATTTCCAATGCATCTTCTTAACCAGATTTTAGGGTTACTGAAATTATTTAAAATTACCTATAATCAGAAGAGATTACTTTTTCTCCCAGCTTTACTGAGGTATAATTGACAAACAAAACGATATCTATTTAAAGTATACAATGTGATGATTTATTTACACTGTGAAATGATTATCACAAACTCATCTGTCACCTCCTACAGTTACCCTTTTTGTTCCAGTTGTAAGAATGCTTAGTAAACTTCCAGTATATAATACACTATTACGAGCTGTGGTCACCATGCTGTACATTAGATCCCAGAACTTACTCATCTTACAATTGAAGGTTTGTATCCTTTGACCAACATCTCCCCGTTTCCCCCACTCCCTAGCCCATGGCAACTATGATTGTACTCTCTGTTTCAATGAATTCATTTTTATTTTTATTCCACATGTAAGTGAGATCATAGTTTTTGTCTGTGTCTGGCTTATTTCACTTGTATATGTCCTCCAGGTTCACCATGTTGTTGCAAATGACAGGATTCCTTCTTTCTCGTGGCTGAGTAATATTCCAGGATGTGTGCGTGTTCCATCTTTGTCCTTTCACACAATGGTAGGTCGTTTTCACATCTTGGCTATTGTGAATAATGCTGCATTGAACATACAAGTGCAGATATCTCTGAGATACTGATTTTATTTCCTTCAGATATATACCCAGAACTGAGATTGCTGGACCATAAATAAGGTAGTTCTATTTTTAATTTTTTGAGGAGCCTCCATACTGTTTTCCATGGTGGCTGTACCATTTACACCAACAGTGTAAAAGTGTTCTAATTTCTCCATATTCTACATTTGTTATTTCTTGTCTTTTTGATAACAGACATCCTAACAGGTGTGAGGTGATATTTCACAGTGGATTTTCATATACCTGTTAGCCATTTATATATCTTTTTTTGAAAAGTGTCTGCAATCATACACCCTTTAGAAAAATGTCTACAATCATGCCCTGCATAATGGCGTTTTGGTTAACAAGAGACAAAACACACACACACACACACACACACACACACACACACACACACCCCGGTACTCCCATAAGATTATAATGAAGCTAAGAATTCCCATTGCCTGCTGATGCTGTATCATCATGATGCTGTAGCCATTGCGACGTAGTTGCATAAAGCTTGCAAAAATCAACAAGGCTGTGGTGGAGATGGCAATAACTTAAACCTGGGTGTGGAAGAGGGTGACACAGAAGAGCTCGGAGAGGTGGTTCTGGAGGAACTGACTAATGAGGAGTTGTTGGAACTGAACAGGAATACAGCTGAAGAGGAGGCAAGAGAAAAGGAAACTGCAGAAGAAAAAGAACCCCAAGAAAAGTCACAGTGAAGGGTTCGATTCAGCAGATGTTTTGGCAGACCTCAACCAGCTCTTTAAAATGTTTTAAAAACATGAACCCCAACACTGAAAGGTTTTCATTCATAGAGAGGGAATGTTCATGGTACATTATCTTCTAACAAGCAAATCTATGATGAAAAAAAAGAAACAAACCAAGCAAAGCACCGTGGACCTACTTCTGAAAAGTGACACTGCCTGGCAGAGAGCCAGGGGCAGGTGCTTTGGGAGGTGCTCCAGAAGAAGGCATTGTTATCAAGATGACAGCTCCATGCGTTACCACACTGAACACTTCCAGTGGGCAGGAAGCGGAGGTGGAAGAGGTGATCCTGGCCCTGTGTAGGCCTAAGCTAATGTGTGTGTTTGTGTCTTCGGGGGTTTTTGTTGTTTTTTTTAAAAAATATTTTTATTGATTTCAGAGAGTAAGGGAGAGGGAGAGATAGAAACATCAATGATAACAGAGAATCATTGATCAGCTACCTCCTGCACGCCCCCCACTAGAGATAGAGACTGCAAGCTAGGCATGTGCTCTGACCGGGAATCAAACCGTGACCTCCTCCTGGTTCATAGGTCGATGCTTAGCCAGTGAGTCATGCTGACAGTGTCACAACCATTACATCATTGCCAAGACCAATTTCAAAAGGCTTCCCTGTTTTCTTCTAGGAGTTTTAGGGTTTCAGGTCTTACCTTTTACTCTTTAATCCATTCTGAGTTAATTTTTGTGAGTGGTATAAGGTAGGAGTTCAGTTTCATTCTTTTGCATGAAGATATCTATTTTTCCAACACCATTTCATTAAAGAGACCATCCTTTCCCTATTGCATATTCTTGGTGCCCTTGTCAATAGTTGACCATATATGTGTGGTTCTATTCTGTCCCATTGGTCTATATGTCTGTCTTTATGCCAGTACTGTACTGTTTTGATGACTACAGCTTCATAATATAGTTTGAAATCAGGAAGTGCGATGCCTTGTCCTTCTTGCTCAAGATTGTTTTGGCTCTTTAGTGTCTTTTGTGCTTCCATATGAATTTTAAGATCATTTTTCTATTTCTGTGAAATATGCCATTGGAATTCAATATAAATGGACTATATAAATCACTTCGAGTAGCATGGACATTTTAACAATATTCATTCTTCCAATTCATGAATATGAGACATCTAGGAAAGATTACTTTTAAGTGACAAATTATGATTCCAGAATAATTATGATTCCAGAATGTAATATAAATGGTTCCCTCCCGCAAAGATGTCCCCATTGGCCTGTCCAACTTCACCTTCATTTTAGAGAACCACCACCATGCCCACCTCACCCAATATATGGCCCAATGACCTGATCATCCTCATTACTGTCAGAGGCTCAACCCTTTCATGCTGAACTGGGTGTCCGTTCACCTTTACATGGAACTCTTACCTAAGGAAAGTCCACAGATTATTCAGAATACTGGCCCAGGTGCCCAACCGAAGAGCATGTACATTAGCCAAAGGAATTTGGTTCTTACTGAGATGTGTTATTTTTGATGTTTTTTTATAATTCATTAGTAAAGCAAGGGAGAACAATATATTCAATTTGTCGAGGCATCTAAAGACCAAAACAATAAAGTGGTAGTCAAAGTTATCCAACTAAAAAAATAATGCTTGCGCCTGCTCAGCATGGCTCAGAAGTTGAGTAAAGATCTACGAAACAGGAAGTCACGGTTCGATTCCTGGTCAGGGCACAGGCCTGGCTTGCGGGCCTGCGGGTTCCATCCCCAGTGTGGGGCGTGCAGGAGGCAGTCGATCAATGATTCTCTCTCATCATTGATGTTTCTATCTGTCTTTCCCTTTACCTTCCTCTCTAAAATCAATAAAAATATATTTTAAAAAATAATAATGATGATGCTTGCTACATAGGTTTTAAAGCAGACATTTCACTCACAGACCTAACATTTTATAGTGGGTTTTTTTGCTTTGTCAGAGCCTTCTTTGTGTCCAATGTTCTGTGCTTGGAAACACTCCACTTGAATGTTTCCTGTCTGTAACTGGGAAAACAATACAAGCAGGAAGGCAGGTCCCGCTCACCATTTTACTCTGGGGTTTGTTTTTTCCTATGCAAGTCACTGTGCAATTTCACTCGTCATTCAATTGAGGCTTAGGTCAGGCAGGATTTTTCATGTATTTATCACTTGTTGGTAAAGCCTAAGATTTCTCCTCATAATTCTCAAAACCTAAAAGCAGTGCTGTGCTGGCCTTAATATGTTCGCCTTTCCCTGGACTAGCTGTGGTAACGGCCCCCCTGCAGTCTCCTTTAACAGGATGTGACTCTCGGCCCACTCACCTGACCGGGAGAAAACAGGAACAGTCCCAATCTGAAGCAGTCCATCAGAAAATGCTTCAACTAGGAGACAGGGTCAAGGGAAAATTCCCAACTGGCCTGACAATTTGCATATCAATCTATAAATTAATTTCTAGAGGAGTTTCTGCCACCACTACGCTCAAATGCCAAACGCCACTATTATGAAGCGTCATTGTTTCTCACTATGCATTCAGAACACACACATTTCCATAAAGCATGGATTCCGGGAGCCAAGGGAATAGATGCTCAAGTCCACACCTTCTCATGCTGTGATCTTCTGAGCAGAGCGTCACTGACCTCCCCTCCACTAGCCGAGGAGTGAGGGCTAAGTTGGGCGTGGCCTCCCCCAGAGCCTTAGCTTAGCAACTGCCTGACACACAGTGTGTACTAAATAAATAAACACCGAATGAGTAAATAAAAAAGTAAATGACTGTCACACTGATATAATAAGGTTTGAAAATATTCTAGGTTTCAAAACATGTAGCAAGAAGAAAGTTCAATAACACTAGGCAGGGAAGCAGCCTGGTGGTAGCCTCGCTGGCAGGCCTGGTATGTGAGGCCGGTCTGGAAGCGTATTTTCTCTTCCTAGACATTCTGCCTCATGTTCGCGAAGCAGCTGCCAAAATGAGTGGGGGTGGCTGACTGATAATAAGAGTCCAATGTGGAGGCACAGCCCAGTGCTGGTGACAGTGGTGACACAGAGATCAGAAATTATGTCTGTCCTCCACCTCCCCATTTTTGTCCCCCCATGAGCCCCCCTAAATGCTGAAATATTACAATGATTGTTTTCCCTCTAATCCCTACTTATAAACAGATTTCAGGACAAGATCTGAATAAATACAATTGTCTATGCCAGGCATTAGCAAGACCACACAGTAAGCATTTCAGGCTTGCAGGCTACACGGTCTTCTGCCACAAGTACTCAGCTCCACTGTTGTAGCATGACAGCCACAGACACAAATAAATTAATGGACCTGGTGGTGTCCCAATACACTTTAGGGGCACGGAAACTTGCACTTACACAATTTTCATAAGTCATTAAATATTATTCTTCTTTTGATTTTCCCCAACCATTTAAGAATGCAAACACCACTCTGAGCCACTGCAGCCAGATTTGCCAAAGGCCACAGTGTGCCAACCTCTGATCTGGATACAAGTGGAGCGTGGTTCAGACTGGACATCATTCCTTTTCAACACTTCCCAACTCTTACGTTGAAAGGAGATTTCTGCGCTTTCCCAACCTGTTTCAGAAGTTGAGTGGCACTGGCATTTCAAGATGCCACAAAATTGCTCATTGTCAATCCTTACAGCCACCCTGAGGCCTTGGGACAGCTCGCCTTCCTACCACCCAGCATACTCTCCACCTAAGAGGGCAAACATGGGCCAACATACTAAACATCACCGGTCCTGAGATCACAGCACTGTATGCTGTGGGTTACAAATTCACAGATCATAGTTCTGTTGTCTTTTTTACTTACACATTCACTTAGACATACCAATTAATATTTTAAAAAAAGAAATGGGACATGGAGAGAACGTTTAACAAACTGATTTTAAATTCTGGCTAGCTGAAAATACTTAGCTGCATCTTTTATGAGTAACAAAAATTCTAGCCCATCTACTGAGGCACCTCAATATGACATAGGTCAACAGTACATGATCACTTCACGCAGTGAAATTACCGTGGCCAGACCGACAGCCAACCAGTGCACTTCATGCTGCTGGGAACCAGGCTACGTAGCACTGTCATCTCCTGTTACAGGTGTGTACAAAACCCACTTGAGCCTTGGCGCCCAGTGGGAAGGCACACGTTTCATTTCATAGTGAGCCAGGGTGAATTTGTCCTGTTTTATCTCAGTAGATTAGCTGTCTTAAATTTCTGGGGAGGAACCTGAAATCCATAGAATTGGATTTTAAAAATAAAGGATCCGCCCTAGCCGGTTTGGCTCAGTGAATAGAGCGTCGGCCTGCAGACTGGGGGGTCCCGGGTTCGATTCCGATCAAGGGCATGTACCTTGGTTGCGGGCACATCCCTAGTAGGGGGTGTGCAGGAGGCAGCTGATCGATGTTTCTCTCTCATCCATGTTTCTAACTATCCCTCTTCCTTCCCCTCTGCAAAAAATCAATAAAATATATTTAAAAAAATAAAATAAAATAAAGGATCCTCTGATAATAAATGAAGCAATTTGTTACATATTCCACAAAGTAGTTTTAAAAGTCTTAAAAGAGTTTAAAGAACTCTAATGAGATAGTATGGGAAAAGAAAAAAATTACCCCCATGCATAACACTGAAAAAGAAGGGGGGAGTATTTATCAGAAGGGAAAATGGTCCAATAGAAAATATTTTGATAACATGGGCAAAATACATCTAATAGTTCTATACTCTGAATTATTTCCTTAAATGATGGAATTTTGCCCACATATTGACAGCTTCTCTAAGGTAACAATTATTTTTTTATTTTAAACAATAATAAACTCTTATCAACCTACCTGACTGTCCATAATATTATTTGAACTCCAATCAGTGCCGAGGATGACCTGCTGTATGTCAGAATAAATGGAACTGAGTGTTACCGTTTTCCTACAAGTGTGAGCATATCCCTGAAGCTTTCTGTTTGGTCAGTTGGTTTTCCCCCAGCACATGAAATGGAACCTATTTGCTAGCCCTGCTGTAACCATGTGTTGTCTCAAAGCTCCACCAATAAACGATTCCTGCTTATGGCAAGTAAGAAGGAAACTTCGAGGCCACCAGCACACTGCGGGACTCCCCTCAATGGTCTTTCAAGGAACTTCCAAGTCCCTCTCTACCGACCCTGCTCTAGTCATGTTTAGTACCTGCTTGGATCTGGAGGCAGCTGAGTTTGAGATTTCCAAATTTATTTAAGCAAGCAAAAATATGTGAGAAATATTTTGCGAAGTATCACAATGAGGACAGTAGACACGGAGCTAAGACCTGGGAGCACGCGGAGGAGGGCCGTTTGCTGCCATGAGAGTGCAAGAGGCCCGGAGGAGCTGAAAAGCCCCACAAGAAAATCTAAAGCAAAAGTGCCAAAGGCAAGGCTACTGGGCGCCAGGGGCTCAGCTCTGGCCGCGCGGGGAGGCGCTCTGCATCTGCAGACAGGTTGTGCAGGCTCGCTTCCAACGCTTCCTCCTAAGTCAGCACACATGGACTTTAGATCTCAAAAAGAGTTGTTTAACACGTTAAGCGCCCAGCCTGTTTTGTCTTCCGGACGGAAAGTATAGTGTCAGTCACCAGTGACGGACTGGGCGCTTAACTTGTTAAAAAATGAATACTACCTGGACTCCCACCCAGAATGACTGAACAGAAACCTCTGGGGGCGGGGCCTGGCTTTTTAAAAGCTCCCCATTGCACTCCAAGTGCAGTCCCCACCGAGAACCCCCACACGGGAAGGTCAGAATACTGAGAGCTGCCAGGTGGCGGAGTGACTACCAGGACAGGGTAGGAAGAGGGCCCAGCAGTAAGTGGTGGGCAGCAGCAGATGGTCTGCCGGGTTCCTGTAGAACAGGCCATAAACACTCTTTTCTAGTCAAGACCGCCTGGAATGTGTCTTGTGTATGATTTATGGTTGTCTTGCCTTTGTAGGCAGAGGAAGCTGAGTGATAAGAAGCTGATAGGTTACAGATTCTAAGTTTCATCTTTAACAAAGACGAAGGAGACTGTGCAGTGGGAGCCAGGGTTAGGGCTCTGTAGTTAGACCGGGCTTGAGTCCCCAGGGTTGTCGCTTGGTGAACTATAAAGGTGAGTCGACTCCTCCACTGTACAATGGAATGATCCTACTGTAAACTATAAGTGATGATCGTGCCACCACATAGTGGCTGTTTAGAACCAACAGTTACCTCATTTACCCCATTTACCTCATCAAACTGGTCCCTGGTACTCAGTGAGGGTTCATGGACATTAGCTATTCTGAGACAACAAATAATCAGCATCAGATAAATCCCAAGCAGCAAGTCCTATCTCAGAATGACCTTTCCGCAGGTATTCAAGCAGTTCTACTTCTGCAGGAAGTTATGGTAGAGCCGAGACATCACAAAGACAAGAGGCTGTGTCAAACTTAGAGCAGGAGCAAGGCAGGCAGCTCACTTAAAACAAAGGGTTGGTTGTGGTAACGCTGCGTGGGCTGGAGGCCACCAAAGACACAGGCACACAATACACAGAAACTTAGAGAACGAGTGTGGTGAGTTGACAAAACCCTGCATCAAAGGATCAATGTGTCCCGCGGCTGTGTTCGCGCTGCCGGTGAGGAGGCTGTAAAAATGCCAGTGCTGGGTGCTCAGGTGCGCTCAGAGAGGGAGGGCCTCAAGAACTCGAGATAGAAACCATCTCAGGATGGACCTGCTACAATATACTTAGATCTCCACTCACTCAGCCAGTACTCGGGGAGCTCTCACTGAATGTCAAGAACTGGGGAGGAAGGAGAGGAGAGAAATGAACCACAGTCCCACCCTTGGGGAGCTGATGGGAAAGGCAGGGATGTAAACAACCAACTTCTTCAGAGCGCCGGGAGCAGAGACAAGAGCCATGCACTGTGTGGCCAGGAACGGCTTCACAGGGGAGCAGTCCGAGCAGATCTCAGATAAGACAGACACAGCCAAAGAGCACAGGGCAGGGGATCTGGAGGGGGTCCTGCACTGGGGAACAGAATAGGGGGTGTGGGACCGGCTGAAAGAAAGGCACTGCCTGCTAAGGACTGGGAGGCAGTGGGGAGCCACTGACGGTTTCTCCACAATGGAGTGGCAAATCTGAAACTCAGATCTGAACTTCAGAATGGCAGTTCTGGTAGCAGAGTCAGAATGGAGGCAGGGAGAATACCTCGGGGCAAGTAGGGGGTGCTCTGCAGCTATCCATGGGACAGGTAAGAACAGACTCACAACCTGATCCTGGCCAATAAGGACTTACCACTATTGTAACAGAAATAGCGTGAAAGAACCACTGGCGATAAACTATCAACTTAAAAAACATTTTAGAAAGTTCAAAAAATTCATAAAATAAGGAGCTCTCTCTCTAGGCAAAAGATAAGTCATAAAAAGAAATTTAAGTAGTACTTTGCATTTGCACATTCTTCTCTTATGAAAGTATTTCACATATTTTACTTTGTACTCTTATAGGGAAACTGTTATTACCCTATTTCATGGGAGTGGAAACTGAGGCAGGCATCCATTAAATAAAATACATACAGCCCTGGTTGCTGTTGCTCAGTGGTTAGAGCGTCAGCTCGAGCACTGAAGGCTCGCAGGTTTGATTCCCGGTCAAGGGCACATACCTGGGCTGCGGGTTTGCTCCCTACCCCTAGTCAGGGTATGTGCAAGAGATAACCAGTCGATGTGTCTCTCTCACATTGAGATTTCTCTCTCTCTCCCTCCCTCCCTTCTATTCTCTCTGAAAAGCAATGGAAAAAATATCCTCTAGTGAAGATTTCACACACACACACACACACACACACACACACACACACACACAAAGTCTTTGGGCCCTCAGAATGAGAACAATTTCAAAATTTCAAAATCAATGACCAAGCCTGAGTCTTTCTTAATTAATTTTCATGCTAGATGCTGGTCCTAGCTCCATTACAAACTAATCTTATGATCTAAAAATACATATAGCTGGGCCTTTCAGCACCTCACTTTTATATTTGCATCAAGAATCTCACACAACTTTTAAAAGACCACAATAAGACAGCAAACAAAAGAATATTTTAAAACCTTCAAAACTGTGTTTTGCAAACAACAATAAACATTACCTATTCTTTTTTAAAAATATATTTTTATTGATTTCAGAGAGGAAAGGAGAAGAGATAGAAACATCAATAATGAGAACCATCAACGGGTTGCCTCCTGCACGCCCCGTACTGGGGATCAAGTCCGCAACCCGGGGAATGTGCTCTGACCAGGAATCAAACCTTGACCTCCTGGTTCATAGGTCGACACTCAACCACTGAACCACACCAGCCAGGGAGGAGCATTACCTATTCTTAAAAAGCATATAATGCTGAGAAATTGGGTAAGTGTGGACCCTTGGTTTCTACAAGGAATACACGTCACAGATGTAGCCCAGAAAGTTTTATGATTAGGGTGATGCACTAAATTAAGGGAAAACTGGGGTGAGGCTGCTTTAAGGGATGCTGGGTGGATTCTGGGCGGAGAACACCATAAATCTTCACTTGCCCTTTTTTAAAGGTCAAAGAAAAGTGTTCCAACACCACAGCTTGGTGGCTGAGAGGACGCTGCAGGCGACTCAAAATAGAAAATTCACCTTTTTTAAACGAGGCTTTGACTCAAAAGGACACTGAGAGTAATGCAATAACTGAGTGCAGCCGCGCAGCCCATCACCAGGCTCAACCACAGGCTGCTATCAGGCGTGCTTCACCACTAACCTTTCACTCGGTTGGTCATTAAAGAAGCATGTGTGGGTTCCCTTCCATGAGCCATCACAAGTAAGAGATGTGGCCCTGTGCGGACAGAGCTCGAGGGCTGTCGAGGAAAATAAGAGCTCACACTCCCTGCAGTGAGAGCTCGGACAGGATCCCAACGGCCCTCTGGGAGGAGGGGGGTGGCGTCACCATCATCCCAGCTAACGTTTACCAAGCTCATACCACGTGCTTGACACTGCTCTAGGTGCTCTGCAAGGATACATTCCTCTAAAGTTCACAATAACTCCATGGGGTATGTATTACTGTCTCCACATTACAGATGAGAACATCGAGGCACAGAGAAGTTTACTTGTTGTCAGGCTCTGAATCTGAGCAAGTGTGCTCCAGACATCCTGTTAACTTCTATGTTCGGGTGCTTCATCCATTTTAACTCATTTAATCCTGCAGATAACCAGGAGACTGACAGTATTATTACACCCACTTTAGAGATGAGAAACCTAGGCATAAAAAAGTTAACTAACTTGCCAGTGGTTACAGAGATGACAGGAGGGCATCAATGCAGAGCCAAGATACCAGAAAGGTTCTCTGAAACTGGTGATGGCTTTTGAGACCTAAGAGATAAGGTGAAGTTAGAAGCGTGCAGGTTGGCTAGCAGAAGGGTGCATTAAGGCAGTGAGGGAGGGCAAAGGTGAGAGAGAGCAGAAGAATGGACACAGGTGATCTGCCAGGGGAAGAACTGCCCCCCTCCCCCCCCCCGCCACCTCCCCGCTCAGGTGCATGGGCCTGCTGAAGTCTGCGAGCAAAGGAAGGGAACTGGGCAGCACTCTGCCCCTGACCATGGGCATCAGGCAGGGGTCCACAACCACAGGGAGTGGCAGGGGACTGAGAAAAGCTCTCTTGATGCAGTCACAAGTCCTATTGCAAAGTGCGAGGGTAAGGCACAGAGAACTGAGATAAACACACCTGCCAGAGAGAGAGTTTTAATCCTGCCTCAAAGAAACTGAAGCCTGTGGTGAACTGAAGGTACCAAAAGTAACCATGAAGCCCAGACTCACTCACCAACATGCTTGGGCTAGCTGGACTGGAGTCCTCACACAGCAGACTGGCAGAGAAAAGGCATGTTGCTCAGTTTCTGCAAACTTCCCTTGGGGGATGGGGCAAAACAACAGAAAACACGAGGCCTTTTCAAGACAGAATGCAGTCAACAGAACTAAATCCAAAGAGAGGCAAGATGTTGAAATTATCCTGCAGAGACTTTAAAACAGCCATGATAAAATATGTGAAAGGAGCCGGTGAAAAATGTGGACAGAATGCAGTAGAGGGATTTCAGCCGTTTTGGAAATTGAAACAAATTATCTACACTAAAATACAAAAAGAAAAAAACCGGAACAAAGTATTCAGGATTTGAGGGACACTATCAAACGTCTCAGTGGAACCTCCATTCTGGAACTTAATTCATTCCAGAAGACTGTTCGAAAACCGAGCACTTTTTCCCGTTAGAAAAAAATGTACTAGTAAACTGAATTAATCCGTTCCAGACCCTCAAATGATTCCATTTTAACCTTTCTTATATACAGTACCTGTCTAATGTACGGTTTAATCTAAAAATAAGTACTTCAAAAACAAAAAGGATATGAAATGGAAATGAAAATTTAACAAAAAGGAAATAAAATGTAGAGTAAAAAATGAAAATTTAGTAATAGTGATAAGCAGTAACAAAAGCAAAAAAACATGAAAATATTCACAGCACAATTTCCTGAGATATTAACAGCAGTAAACTGATTCATGTTCTCGAATTCTCTCCTTTGCTTGTCACCTGAGAGACGCATGAGATCATACAGGCATCAGCATGAAGAGGTTGTCGGGTTGAGAAGTGAACTGTTCAAGATGGGAAAGAAACGTTCACAAACCGAGTGTGACTGCATATTGTATGTGAATTAGAGAGCCAGAGGGAAGAGAGAGAGAGAGAACGTGGACAGAAGAAATATTGAAGAATCGATGGCTAAGATGTTCCCAAAATTAATGAACAATATCAACTCACTGACCCAAACTCAGAGAACTCTAAGCAGGATAAACACACACACACAAACACCTAAGAAGATCAAGGTCAAACTGCTAAAAAACAGACATAAAAAAATATATATTAAAAGCAGATGGGGGGAGATATTTCACATACGAGGGGGCAACAGTAGAAATGATGGCTGGCTTATCCTCAGGGATACAAGACCAGATGACAATGGAATGGCATCTTTAAAGTGCTGAAAGAAAAAAATAGCCAACCTACAATCTTACATTAAATGAAAATATTCCTCAAATATGAAGGCAAGCCAGGCCGGTGTGGCTCAGTGGTTGAGTGTTGATATATGAACCAGGAGGTCATGGTTTGATTCCCGGTTGGGACACAGGCTCAATCCCCAGTAGGAGGCATGCAGAAGGCAGCCGATCAATGATTCTCTCTCATCATTGATGTCTCTATCTCTCTCTCCCTCTCCCTTCCTCTCTAAAATCAATTTTAAAAAATATTTTTTTTAAAAAGATTAAGGCAAAAGAAAGACATTTTTGGAGAGACAAAGTTGAAAAGAATTTCACCCCCTCTCACTACAATATGGTAGTGGGGAGCAGGAGGGAAATGGAAAAAAACGAGGCATAGGACATCTATGCTGAACCAGTTTGGGGTGGGGAGACCTCTTAGGGAAGAGTGGCGAATAGCTTTACTTCCCATGCCAACTCTGATTAGTCACGACTGCTGCAGCCCTGGTCAGCGAAGGCTGGAGACTGCACCCAAGTCCCTGGGAGAGAGAGCCAGACAGACGGACAATGGCAGAGAGCAGCAGAAAGATGTCCCAGTCGTCTCTAACGGTAGACATGTTTTGTCCCACTAAATGTCATTCTTAAATTT
>NW_005871897.1:40790-44855 GCF_000147115.1 Myotis lucifugus
TTCTTTTCTTATAAATAAAAGCTAAAAATTAAAAGAATACAAGGAGATAATTTATTCCCAAGCACCTAGCTCAGCAGCTTAATAAGCACCCACAAACATTTAGTGATTATTAATCCTTCCCTGGGGAAGGGGCAGCCCCAGTGTCTGTGGTCAGAAGCACATGGAATCCAGTCAGAAGCTCTGGCCCCCCACCCACTTGTGCCCTGGTCACCTAGGAGCTGTGTGGACTTAACAAGGCATTCTTCCTTCTTTATAAAACAGAAATGATCATCTCTGCAGGCGAGGGCCAAGCCAGGCGGTTTGCACAGCACTTAGTAAAATGATGATGATTATTCTTATCAGATCTTTTAAAGAGTTCTGAAAAGGAAAGAACAGTTCTTTAACAAATTCAAAGAACTTAGAATGTAGTAATAAGTACAGAACAAAAAATAATAATAACAGGGATCATTAAGTTCCAGGTCCTTCTAGACAAGGAAATGCCAACTGGTGACCCACAGGCCAAATCTGGCCCTGGATACTTTGCTTAGCCCCATACAGTGTCAAATTAGTTGTTTAATTTGCATTAAATGCCATCTGATTTTCATTAAATTCCTCATTTCAGGCTTTTCTCAAAACTTCAAAAACTGTCATGCTCCTTTGGTGAGACAAGTACCATTCAGGCTCCCCCTTCCCTGCCAGCCCTCACCTAGCCTAAGTCACTTGTTGATTTTACTGGCCTGGCCCCTCTAGGCACTGGAGCTTGTGACTGGCTTATCTGAAGACAAGTCATCTGGGAAAGCATTCCGGATCTCCAGACACTCCCTCCCAGCGGCTCACCAGATCATAAACCTCCTAGTCAGTCCCTGAGTCCTTTTCTCCTTGACACTCCTAGCCCATCACTAGATGTTCCTCAGGTTCCTTATCCCTGGTGTACACCTTCCTGGATTCAGGGCATCGCCTCCCACAATCACCGCCTTGTCCATGGATTACCTACACGAAGCATTTTCAAAAACAAAATGCCTATCTTTTTAGCAGGACTACAAAAGATACGACATGACGTCTATTGTTTGCCAGACCAGCACACCTCCTCCCTTCTGCTGGTAACAGCACCCATGCACCCCGACTCAGTCCATGTGATTAGAGTGGTGCTGACTCCATTCCCATTTCCAGGAAAAGGCACGTGACCAGTCAGAAACATTGGGTGTCAGTCCTGGCACTTTGGCCACAGTGACTGGGAGGAAAGTATTCCCTGTTCCCCTGGGACTTGAACTGAGGATGATGGAAGACGGGGGTCTCCTTGGGGACACAGCCCGTCAGAGAGGAGCCCCTGAACTCCACCCAGTCTGTAGCCATATTACTTTTGCACTCTTTGATCACATAGGAGCCAATTAATTCCCATCTTTGCTTTAAGGACATTTAAATTGAGTTTTCTTACAACCAAAAGAGACTTATCAATACAAGATAAAATTGAAAAAAAGTGCTTGAAAATGAAGGAGGGGGGCTCTGCTCAAATCCCCCCCTCCATTTTTTGTTACCTCCCCTCCATCCAGTAAGAGCTGGGTTTTGCTCTGTGCCGTAGCCATCCCTCTAGCCAAAGTCACTATACACCTATCATGAGAAAAGCTTTTTTCTCACAGTATATAATCATTTTTTTTTTTGCTTCAATTATTTCACAAATCTATCGAGCTCCTTCAGGGCAGAAACTGTAGTTTTGACTTTTGATTCTTTAATATTTTGCACAATGGTACACAGTTTGGGCTTAACAAATGTCTGTTGAATGGATGGATCAACAAAAGGCAGGCGAACCATCGTAATTCTCTTCCTGGGGCCGTCCCTGTCATGAGGCCACCTCAGAAGCCTTGCCCCTGTGATGCACAAACCACCTTCTGAGACAGACTCACCCACCCTGTAAACAAGTTGCATCATGAGAACTCACTCCTTCCAGCCATTACTAATCCTCCCACATGTCCATCCCATGGAACCTCACTGTGGGGTTACACACAAGGTCCAAAGTCTGCGAAGAGAACACTTCACTGCAAGACACCACCTAGAACTCTATGAATTGGTAACCCACACAGTGGGCATGTCAGTCACACATATAACTTCATTCATGGGGCCAGGGGAACCCTCCTTTGCTATCTAGACTTCATCTTGACCCAAATACACCCAGAATCCTGATTCCATTGGCCACCCACCATCTGCTTCCACAAAATAACAATTCCAGGCTCTCTCCTGCCTTCATTTTTTCCTCCCTAGTCCTTTATAATTACAGAAGTGGGGGAAAAATATATCTAGGAAATCAACAGCTGTAAAGCAACAGGTTTTCCTGTAAAAAGTTTTGACTTTGGGTGCATAATTGCCACACCCTTAATTGCTCTGTAATAGCTGCAGCTTCCACTGGCATCTAGCAATTAAGATTTTCAAATAGTCAAAGGTCAGGGCCAGAATTGCAGTCCTAGTATGAATCACCATGCCTCTATCCAGTTCTCATTTTCCCATACTTGGGCCCACACCACCAGAGCAATCTAGTAAGAACTAGATTGACAATGGATTAACTATTTGCTGAGTATCAACCAGTGACAGGAAGCACAGCAGACCCTGGAATCAAGAATAAGTCATAGCAAGGCTTCTCAAGGCGTGCAGTCTAAAGGAGACCGCGGACAAGTGAAGAGGCAATTACATTACAGAAAAACAGGTGCTACGTGGAGTTACGAAAGCACCCAGGAGGGACAGCCAGTCTGTGCCGGAGCATCAGGGAAGGCCTGTTAGGGACCCAAAGAAGGAACAGGAGGCGGTGGCTGTAGGGCAGGTGTGCTGAGAAGGCGTCCACAGAGAGTTCCAGGCTAACTGGTGAGAGAGCATGGCTCCTCTGGAAACTGAAAGTAGGCTGGAATTTACAAGTGTGAAGAGCAAAGCTGCCGCAGAGGAAGCAGGAGCCAGAGACCTTGAATGGCTCTGCAGCTTTAAAAAGCCTCCCAACTTCACTGAAGAGCAAACATCCCTTGCCCGATAGTGTAAGCAGGCCAAGACGACAATCTGATACACGTATCTTGACCCTCCCAAAGTACTGATGTTACACTTAGCCCTCATACTATGTCTACCTCCCCCTCATGTCTATCATTTCCCTACAAACCACAGAAAAGCAGGCACATGGAGAGGACAGGGAGCGACTGTGGAAATAGGAAAAGTGCGCACCACGGTAACAGGGTGGGGTACCAAAAAAAAAAAAAATGGAGCGACAAACCTAAGCAAAAAGTTAAGGGAAATGAAACAGTGAAAAGCAAATGTGGAGAATTCAAGAGGAAGTAAAAGTATTTTCATACACACAAAAGAAAGAAGTGTCCCCACGTGCTTTGGCCAAACTGAACCCCCCACCCCCTTTGACTCAACAGCGAAAGCTGTGAAAAATTCACACTTTCACATCTCATCTCAGAATGGACGGGAAGTCGGGACCGAACAGCAGCCGCCCTGGAAGACCCTGAAAGGGCAGCCCCAGATAATGCCCGGCACGTCCATCCCCCGGAGACGCTCCGCAGACCACAGACCACAGACCTCTCCTGTCCCCACACCCGGTCATCGGCAAAGGCTGGTCCATTCGGCCACTTCAGAGTAACTGTAATCACTGTGGCTGGTGTCGGTGGGGGACCACCTCGTTAGGTTTATAGATGTCTAGTCACTGTGCTTTACCTGGAACTAATAGCATTGAATGTCAACTGTAATTGGAAAATGAAATATAAACGCCGAAGTGTCAGTAACACGGCCTTTATGCCAGCAGATCAGGTTTTTAAAGAGTCAACGCTTGTCTGGTATTAAAGCAGAACCACGGACACACTGGTAAGTATCTGCTTCCAAATCCCAAGTGAGAAAGAGATGTTGTATAAAAGGTGTTTTGTTTTTTTTTCATTGAGCCACGGCGTTTCCTCCCAGTTCCCAACGTGTGAAAGTCAGGAAGGTGCGGCCCAGCCGCTGGTGCCCGTTGGCCCGGGTTTTGGCGACCCAGCACCGAGTCCCCGAAGGGCGAGTCTCCCGAAGGCGCAGTGAAGCGGGGCTCAGCGAGGGGGGCGGCGGCAGTGACCGTGTCCCCAG